>NC_047671.1:13215000-13485000 GCF_011762505.2 Arvicanthis niloticus
CTCCACACACCTCCACTCTGGAATGTGTTAGTATCACATCTGCTGTAGCCTCTTGGTTAATGCAACCCCTCTACTCTCTCATCTAGGACTTTTGAGTATGTTCCAACACTGTGTAAAAAGTATTTTCTGCGCCTCTAGGGTTGTAGTTGACAGATGGGAAGTCATAGTTTGTCTTTCAAACACTATGGTCTGGCATCTTGCTTGGTTCCTCTTAGTTCTGATCCTAATAAGTCTCAAACTGTCTTCTGATTGTCTCCACTGCTAACCGAGGCCTTGTGAGGTGCCAGGCAATCCACTGAGCGCTTAACAAGTGTGGTCTGGCTCCAGAATGTAAGCCCTTGGCTACTGGGCTGCTTAGTTGCTGTCAACTTGACACTAACTTGAATCACCTGGGAAGTAGGAATCTCAATAGAGGAACTTCCTCCATCAGACTGGCCTCTACACATGTCTGTGGAGGATCTTCTGGATTAACGAGTGGTGTGAGAGAGCCCAGCCAAGGGCAGGTGGTCCCAGATTGTATAAGAAAGCAAACTGAGCAGTCCATGAGGAGAAAAACAGTAAGCGTTTCCCCCATGGTTTCTTCCTGTGCTCTTCCTTAAACCCCTGCCCCACTGTAATCAGGATACGTAAGCCTAATAAATCTTTTCCTCCTCCAAGTTGGCTTCTGTCAGTTATCACACCAACAGACAGCCTTCAGTCATGGTCCCTATGACACATGGCATTTCCGGGTGTCAGTTTGTACCTCTGTTAAAGGAGATCAGATTAGACTGGGTTCTCACTGGGAGTGACTCTCCTCCACAGGACATTTGACACATCTCTGGAGACGTGTCAGATGATCACAAGGACAGCATGGGTATGCCTCAGTGAGCAGAGCACAGGGACCCTCCAATGTCAGCAATGCAAATGTCTGTCCCTGCAGGTGGACAATCCCCTGCCTCAGTGTAGACTATCTGAACCTCTTCTTCATCAGGGTCTGTGGGCCACTGCACAGGTCCTGGTCAATAATGTCAGTGCCAGTGTAGGAGGGTGCCCAGAGGACATGAATGGAGCAGGCAGTTTCAGAGAGAAACTGAGTGAGTTGGCACACGGCTTTCATGCAGTGATCCTTCAATCCTATCTACTGTGTGGCTTCTCAGCCCTGTGGGTGTGAGGCCTCATACAAGCCCTTCACATGTGCTAACCACCCCCTGGAAGCCCTGAGCAAGGCTTCACCCCGGTCTGTCCATTCTCTGTCTAGGAGGCAGCCAAGTCTGAGTGGGATCCTTACTCAGGGCCATTTTCAAGGCGTGAAAGTGGGAAAAAAAACAACAACAACAACAACAAACCTCTCCTATCTCCAGGAGGAGAAGAACCAGAAATACCAGTACCCCACAGGTCACCACTGGGACACCTTGCCAACTGGGATCCCCGGAGGCCAATCACAGCCTGGGAAATATGAGAAGCACACCTCCAGAGCACCCACCTGAAGTCCCTCCTAGACAGCTAGAGAATCCCTGGACAGACACAAGGGACGCCTCTGAAAGGCCCTGCACCTCCATGTTCAGGTAAGAGAGAGTTATGAACTTAAAGCAGCATTCTACCCTGCCTGAACTGCTGGGCAGAGCAGTCACGTTAGAGAGAGTAGCAAAAGAGTCTGTAGAGGCAAAAGAGAAGTCAAGAGAGTGTCCACACTTGTCCACACTACACACACACACACACACACACACACACACACACACACACACCCCAATAAATGGAGCACTGTGCCCCGACATTCCAGAGCTTCCGGGTCATGCTCGAAGCATGTTCCCACTTTCTGTGACCTTCTGTGACGCCCACTGGCTGCCTCCCGTCCCCACCTCCCCCCCTGAACAACCTTGTCTGATCCAAACAAGGCTGGAAAGCAGAGCCCACAGTGGACCCTGTCCTGGACACAGAGGTGACTAACCCCACAGGGGTCCTGAGGTGACTCAGTTAGCTCCACTTGCTCCATTCTCCACCCACTGATGAGGAACCATAGCAAGGAAGAGACCAGGCTGGAAGCCTCCAGACCAAGCCCCATTCATGAACTTCTCTATTTAGCACCCCCGTGTGGCCGCACCCCAGTCCCCAGCACACCTAGTCTGCATCCTGGCCTTGACCTGCCCAGTGACAGATGAACAGGAAAGTCTTAACTTATGACACCCCTGGTTTTGAACTCAAATCGCATTTCCCTATTGACCCACAGGACGGCTTGGGAGATCGTTAATCTTCATTTCCGATCGATTTTCTGTCAATACTCCCCTGCCGCCCCCACCAACCCTTCCATCAAGTGGTTAATGAGCTGTAAACAACACCTTGAATGCACTGGGGGAGTTGTTTTCCAAGAGACCCCTGAATAGCCGCATCAGCCACCCAAACTGCACTCTCTGGTTTTGTTCTGGTGGATTTGTGGGTTCAGATTTTCTCACTGGGGTTCCTATGAGAAGAGGAGACCATGCCCCAGTCCTCCAGGCAAATTAAGTAGTAACTACCCAAATGAAACCTAGTACATTGAACAGATCCACAGTGTCTCCCCTGGGCTTCCCAGCTGAGTATAACTGCTTCAATGGGTCAACGGTTCCAGAAGGTTCTGCCAAACAGGAAGTGATTAGGCCAGGGAGTATGGTATAGGTCCCAGCATTCCCAGGCTTCGATAGGATTAAATGGAGAAAAGTTTGAAAGGTCCTTTTGTGAGAGGGAAAACCCGAGAGGGGTACACCAAGGATCTGCTACAGTCCTGAGAGCTTCGAACCTCCCAAACATGAGAAGAATCTGTTCAGTCAGTGCCGGTCCTGGGATGTCACCAAGACCCCCTACCGTTGGTCTTTTTCATCAATCAGATGGAGAGAATAGTTCCTTTATTTCTACCTTCAAGGGTCTAAGGGTCCAGGACACAAGGTTTGAGGCAAGCCTAAAGGTGTACAAACGCAAGGGAACACATCTGGCCCCCACTCCCCAGGACACCCCCATACCCTCCCTACCGACAAGGTACAAGTTTCTCTGCAGCCCGCCTGCATGTTAACACGCAGGACAAACTTCAAGGAAAACATACAGCTGATAAAAATTTAATGCTATATGTAACAAAGCAGAATGAATATTTAATCCGTGCTTTTATGCGAAACCACATAACCAAGCAGCCCCTCGCGGCGGCCCCTCCCGGCGCCCGCGCCTGGCAGCGAAGCAGTTAAGCTGCTGGCAACAAGCAGCTCCTAATAAACACTCGGCTAATTCTGTAGGAAAAGCACTAATTAGAAAAGCAATAATAATCGGTGTAATTGCTCTAAATTACCCTCCTAACAGAGAACGGCGCTCCGAGCCCGGAACGCAGCTGCCGCGCCCAGGCCGACACATCGCGCCGCCGCAACCCGCGCTCTGCTGCCCCCTGGCGGCCTCCGCGCGCCCCGCCCGTCGGACCGCGAGCAGACACGGAGCGAAGCCTGACGCGCGGGCGCCCCCTGGTGCCCGCCCTACCGCACGGACCCCCGGATGGGCGGAGGTCCAGCTAACCAGAGGATGAGAGCCCAGAGCCAGCGCAGCTTGCTGGACTCTGGATTTCCCCCTCCTTTGGCCTCGTTTCCCTAGGCTCGGGAGCAATAACCACCGTCACATTGTTCGAAACCAAAATCGAGAGGCCAGGACCAAACTGTGATTCAAAGAATGGTCACCACTCCACACTGTCCCGCTATTCAGGATGATGTGCACCCGGGGTATTGTTTGGAAATGGAGTAGAAATAGACAAGCCCAAACAGTAGGGAGGGATTGCAGTGGAGATAGAATGTTCTGGTGAGAGAGCTGGAACAACTCCCCAGAACCATAAGCATAAGAGTCCACGATGGGCAGGCAAGGCTGCTGAGCTGGTGCGTTTGCCAACGCTGAAAGGATCACTTCCGAGATCTGTCTATCCCTGCCAGAAGCCCTCCTGTATCAGCCACAGTTTTCAGAGTAAGTCGCACACGGTATGTATGAGTCAGTTCAAACCACAGCCGTGGACTCGATCGTCACGGTCTGCTCAGCGCTAGTGAGCACACGGGGCAGCAGGCACACACAGGTTTGTCATGGTGTGCACAGTTCCTGATGCCTACAATGGCAGTCAATAAATGTTTAATGGGTGAACACACACAACTCGCTGGATACCAAGCTGAGGGCAGAAGACACCATTTGGATGTGACAGCAGGAGCAAAGCTGGGATGGAAGGAGCAAGTGAGGACCAGACAAGAGTTCATGCACTCTGTCCCTCCAGGACAGAGACAACTTCCACCCCTCCCCCGATGGGAGGGAGGCAGCCTGAGCCCCATAAACTGCTGGAGGCTGACAAGGATTTGGGAGTTCGCAGGGTTTCTAACACCAGTCCCCCACCGCAAGGAGCACAGAAAATGGTGTGCCCCAAAGGAAAACAAAATATCGCTCCCCAGCTGCCAAAACTCACATAGCCCCACAACCCTCAACACAAGAGCAAATGAAAGGGGGCCTGCCTAGCCTCCTGTGACACTGAGCCACACACACCCATGCACACACGCACACACACACAGTATGCATACACTACACAATACACAGCCCCACACACCCATGCACACACACAGACACACAGGAGTCCCCAAGAATCTTCCTCTGCTCTGCAGCCCTCAACCTGGAATCTGGCTGCTCCTTTTGAAGCAAACCAGAAAACCAAGGTTAGAGACTAGGGTGGGTCTCTTCTGCAGTCCTTCCCTGGCTTCTTCTGCAGGCTAGGGCTTCTGGATTAAAGGCATCCCAAAGCTACAGGAGTGTCTGGTGACAGGAAATGTCTTCCTACAGGAAGCCCTTCCTGACTTACAACAGGTTTAGAACAACTGACAACATATGGTGCAGCCTACGGACTAGATGGCATGGGATCTTTGCTGAGTGATCAAGGGCAAGTTTCTTAACCCACCCTGGGCCTCGTGTTTTATAAAATGAGGAGGCCAGCAGTATTAACCTATTGCAATTATTAGAGAAATTAACTGACCCAAAGTACCTGCCATTGTAGTAAGCACTTGATCCACATTTGCTATTGACATTGTCCAACTTCCTTTTATTTATTTATTTTTTAATCCCAAATAGCAGACTTGAACATGTCTGAAAACCTGCTGGATCTGGTGATTACTTGAGTCCCTTCTGTCTCTGAAAGTCTAGAATTAAAGGTATTTTATTAACTTGGCCACTTCCAAGCCTGTACACCTGCTCTTCTCCCAATTCCTTCTCTGCCTTCTGGAAGCTTCTTCTTGCCCTTCAAGTCTGCCTTAGAGAGTGCCCTCCCTGAGAAACTCCAGAAGTTAGGCATAACCGGACCAGTTGATGCCCCACAGACTCCCACACTCACCACACTCAGCCTGCATTGCGTCGCCTCCTGTCTGTCCCTCACCACTCTCTACAGAACCTCAGGCACTGCAGAGTTTTACTTCACCTGGCCTGGCATAGGCTGCTCAGATGATGGGTCCAATAACAAGTGTACAATCAGAGAAACTGAAGCACGTGGGAGCAAGTGGCTGGAGACGCTGGGGCTCTGGGCTCCCAGGCTGGTGCTGATGCATCTCTGCTCAGACTCTTATATCCCAGGGATAACATCAGCACAGCCATGCAGGAAGGTCGCCACTAGGGGATGCTGTAAGAGTCCAGTCCACCAACACACACATCACATACGTGCTCATACATGCACACATCACACACACAACACACATACACATGACATACACACACACACCATACATACTACACACATACACCACACATACCACACACACATACTACACACATACACCACACACACACCACACACATACCACACACACATACCACACATACTACAAACATACAAACATACACCACATACACACACATACACACCACACATACTACACACATACACACACACACATACACACCACACATACTACACACATACACACATACATACACACCACACATACTACACAATATACCACATACACACACCACACACACACACCACAAACACATCACATACACATACCACTCATACATCACATACACATATCATGTACGTACACCACACACACATACACACCACACACATCACATAAACATACATCGCATACACACACCACACATATCACACACAAAGCATTTGCAAACAAGCACTTAGAACCCTGCAAACAGGCAGTTGGAACCTGATGCCATCTTGAATCTAGACCATTGTGGCGGCCTCTACTTGGCCTCCTGACTTCTACCCACACGTCCACTTAAAGCCCATGTATGTAGCTTCCATGTAGCAGCAAGAGTACATGGTGACACATTCTGCTTATAATCACCCAGAATTAA
Organism: Arvicanthis niloticus; assembly: GCF_011762505.2. Classification (NCBI taxonomy): domain Eukaryota; kingdom Metazoa; phylum Chordata; class Mammalia; order Rodentia; family Muridae; genus Arvicanthis; species Arvicanthis niloticus. The sequence continues at coordinate 13,221,316 of NC_047671.1, forward strand.
AGCCAGCGTCCTTCAGGACCTTGTGCCCTCCATCCAGCTGTTCTCTTCCCTGCCAATGTCCACATTCAAGACCCAGAGCCAGCTTTCCTAAGAACACCGGCTCTCCCAGTGCCTGCCGTGCTCCTCCCCAAGTATCCACGGCAACGCTCACGCCCTCCTCTCTGGCACCTCCACCCCACCTCAAGAAGAGCTCCTCACCCCACCCTGTTCTCCTTCATTGTTTCTTCTTATAGGACTTCCTCACTGGCAGCCTGTCTCTATGTCTCTGGTTGTTTCCTCTGCTGGACTGAAGGCTCCAAAGAGCAAGAACTTCCCTCGATGCACTTGGGTACCAAAGAGCCAGACACATTGTGGGACCAGAAACCACGTAGAGGATACCAGGCCTTTCTGGTTGCATGGCACTTTGGACTAGTTATCTGTATGGAGAAAGAGAGAGAGAGAGAGAGAGAGAGAGAGAGAGAGAGAGAGAGAGAGAGAGAGAGAGAGAGAGAGAGAGAGAGAGAGAGAGAGAGAGAGAATATGAATGAATCCCGGGTCTCCACAGTTAGAGGGCGTGAGGTACACAGCGTATAGTACTTTTCCCACTCCCTTTAGGTCTCCACATCCAATTGTTTCTGGCTGACCAAAGGGAAAATTTAGTTTCCAACTAATTAGCTTTGAATTCAGTGTCCCCTCTTCAAGTTACCGGACCATCCTTCTTCCAAGGGTAGTCCTTGAACACACGTGGCCACCATTTGACACTACTCTTTTGGGAAAGAGACAAAGGCCTCCCCAGCCCAGCCATTGTCTGTGTGTGGAGTTCACCCGCAGGCTGACACAAAGGTTGGATGAATTCTTCATGACTCTCTGAAAGCCTGTCCCTCCGGGATCCCTCCTGGCTTTGCTCACAAGGGAGACCTTGAATGAGAAGATGGACATTATCTTCCCCTGGGAACCCACTTCCTTTCTGGAATATTTGAACGGGGCTTCCCTCCCTCTTTGTCTCCCTCCTCTCAGAGATGCCACCTTACAGGTTAGCTGAAACCGGAGGTGTTTCCCCCCCAGCCCCCAACCCCCACACGCTCCCTGTACAAGGGAAGGTCACCTAACATTCAGAGTAATTCCCCAGTCATCCACGCCTACGTCTGCTGCTCAGCCAGGCTTTCAGAACAGGGCAAGACCCTGCTTCTCAACGGGGTGTCCCCTCCCTGCTTCAGTAAGGGTCCCCAAAGACAATGTGCTCTTCCTTCTATGAGGAAGGGCCCAGAGTGGTCTCCCTACTTCATCTCCCATCATCCACTGAGCCCCCACGTACAAGACTGGCTGTGCCATGCCGCCCTCTGCCGGTAGGATTCAGGCAGTGCATGGGCTTCAGTGTTCTCCCAGGTCCTGACCCCTGCACCTCTGTTCCTATCTCCACCCCCATATCTAAACCACTGTCCCTCAACTCAAGCCCCTTTCTCCGCCCGTCCCTCGAGTCTTCAGAAAGAAGAAGCAGTAGTGGTCTGGAAAAAGGAGGGAGGGAGGGAGGCCAAAGCCTGGGGGAGGGGCTGGGATTTGAGTTAATGAGCTATGTATTTTCCTCTCCCTATAATCCACGGTATTTGATGCAGCAGCCAATTTAACGTAGCAGTGGGATAATTTGTCATGAGGTTGTTAGGATTCAGAGGGAGGCTGCATAGGATGAGGAAGAGTAGGAAAGGAAATCAGGGCCACGCAGAAGATATCTCTCTCTCTCTCTCTCTCTCTCTCTCTCTCTCTCTCTCTCTCTCCCTAGAAACAAGCCAGGAGGGAGAGACTCCCCTACCAGGGAGGGAGCCCCTTACTTGAGGGCAAGAGCCTGTGGCTCTTGGAGCCTGGGGTTGCTGTTTCCTGCACACTGGCTGGGTCTGTGTGAACTAGAGGGCTGGCTGGATTGGGATTGCCTGATTCGTGGACTAAATGCCAAATTCTGCCTAAATCTCCACACATCCCACTATACGGCAGCACCTGGGCACTCTGGCCTATCATCTGTGATGTGATGGTCAGAATCCAGAGGGTCCAAGTGAGAAGTTCCGGGAAAGCCACCATTGCTCAAGAACATATGTTCTTGCTTGCCCAGCACAGCCATCCCAGGCTTCTCCTGCTGTCCCAGGGCAGTTCTTAGCAATTCTCTCCTTTCCCATGGCCAACAATATGATTATACAACCAAAGGAGAACTCAGCCTGAGACAAAGCCACTGCCCACAGGAAATCCACGGCCTCTGTTAAGGTCTCCTGACAGCCTGTGTGGTTTAGGCTTGTCTGTTTCTTTTTTGCTTGTTTGTTTGATTGTTTGTTGTTTTGGTTTTCTGCTAAGCTAAACTCGCACTAAGCACCAAGGTCTGACACCTAAGGTTACAGGTCCTCCTATCAGGAACCTCCTTCTCCAGGAAGCCTTCTCTGGCCCACACAGACACCATCCATATGTGCTTATCTATAACTGGCCCCTACAGGTACGGGACATCCCAGTCCTTCACATAACTTGTGTTCTCCATCAGGACTTGGCCAGGCCAGATAAGAAGATGTTGACATGTTCATGGAAGAAGATACTTTGGTGACAGAGGATAGACAGAGGATAGATGGCCTCAAGCCAACCACTTTGCGGCTTCCCCCAACACTGAAACTCAACAGTGGAAGTGACACTAGAATAAAATAGAACTGGAATCTGCTTGTTGATGACCATTTGCACACTGTGGTGCTGGGCAGGGAGAAAGGCAAGTCCTCTCCATCAAGAGCCTGGGAAGATGCTTTTCTATAAACTGGCCCTGTCTCCATTCCACCAGGAGCTATGGCCCGCTGACTGCTGTGTTGGCTTCTCCACTGTTGGGTCCATTTTTCTAACTGCCAGCCTTTCTGGGAAGGAACATCAGGCACCAGGGAAAGCAGTAAGTGTTCCTCTCTCCTCCCTCTCCTCGGGAGATGCAAATCTTCTCCTTCAGCATGCCTCCCAACTTCTTAATGAACCATCCATCTCCTTTTCTGCTGTAAGGAAGGCTGGGTAGCAGCCACTGTCCACTAGCTGGGGTGTAGCGCCATCTAGTGTCCACATTTGACCTGGCAGTTCCACCGGTAAAATTTCAGGGCAAGGTTTTATGAAATAACCATATAAGAGGCACTAGGACAGGCCATTGGGGGTTCACAGAACATATCACACACACACACACACACACACACACACACACACACACACACGACCTGCTTCTGGAACCTGAAAGCACTTGCTCCCCGGTAGAAAACTGAGCCTAACACAGAGCAACAGAAATAATGCAGTCCGATGATCATAGGCAGACTTTCCAAGTAACACCCACCCAGGGTTGAAAGACAAGCGGTCCTACGTCTCTTTTCTATTCCCTGTGAGCCTGGGCACCCTCTTGTAACATGGGAGTAATTTAAATGTCTCTCTTAGCAGAAGGTTGTGAAGATCTCATTAGAAGTACCGAACACACAGCACAGTGCTTGGCAGGCAAGAAATGGTTTCTAAATGCATCCTGTTGTTATTATTATTACTTTTTAAATGATAAAATATTTATTTGGGCTAACTGCTATAAAAAAATTTGGGGGAAAGTTCAGCTTCGGTGGGAATTACAGTGAAGAGTGTAGTGGAGGAGGTCAGAACTGGAGAAGCCCTGGAGAAAGGCAGGTTGTGTGACTGACCATGTGCCAGCCAATGATCCTCTTTAGGCCTCCTCTATAAATAAACATAAAATAAAGTACTTAAACATGGGACCTTGCCCAGTGAAGCCTCTGGGTAACGTATTTGAGTGATGGATACACACTAGCAGCTGGGATGTGCAAGGCTGTGAGTGTTTGCAGAATGGTTGCTGATGACAAAGTTACAATCTGCCTCACATCACAGAAAAAAAGAGGGTGGGCTTCTGATCTCATCTTGACCTCCATAGCAAACCCAGAAGGTTTAGTACATTGTCCCCAGCAGACCAAGATCTCCAGAGTCCATCCCAGTTTCAATGGGAATCACAGCCAGTTGGTGTGACTGTTTGGGAAGGATTAGGAGTGTGGCCTTGTTGAAGGAGGTGTGTCACTGGGGGTGGGCTTTGGAGGTCTCCTCCTATGCTCAGGCTCCACCCATTGCAAAAAAAAAAAAAAAAAAAAAAAAAAAAAAAAAAAAAAAAAGCATCTACCTAGCTTCCTGAGGGTACCAGTCTCTCTTGGTTGCCTTCAAATCAAGACAGAGAATTCTCAGCTCCTTTTACAGCACTAAGTCTGCCTGCAGGATACCATGCTTCCTGCTGTGATGATAATGGACTGAACCTCTGAACCTGTAAGCCAGCCCTAATTAAATGTTTGCCTTACTAAGAGTTGCCTTGGTCATGGCATCTCTTCCTAACAATGGAAACCCCAACTAAGAAAACTCCAATAAAGCTCATTGGCTACTAAGTTGGACTTTGGTGTTATCCATACTTTGATCTATTGTGGGCTCCCTATCTGGGATGAATAGATATTTGTGCTGCATCTAGCCGAGAAAAGCCTTATCATAAATATGAGAGCCAAGCATGCTCCTGAGCTGATTAGCCAAAGCTGGGGCTTCCGGGGAAGACACAGAGAAGCAGGTAAAGTGGGGAGGCTCATGCCAGGGAGACTATCAGTAAGACTAGTTCTGATCTGTCTAGCTGTGCAGCCTTAGGCAAGTCCCACAACCAGTCTGGGCTTCTTTGGGAAGTGGGTGTAAATTCAACACACCTCTCAGGATGCAGTAGGGTGCCAAAGTTAATGTAAGGAAAGTCTCCCAGTGTGTGCAAAGCTCTATCCTTCTCCACATGTCTACCCAGGTTTCTCAGCAATTCTGTCCCCAAAAGCTCCCCCTTCCTCACCCAAGTCCATTCTAGGCTCACCTCTGTGTGTGTGTGTGTGTGTGTGTGTGTGTGTGTGTGTGTGTGTGTGTGTGTGTTTACTTTGTGTGTCTGTAGGTATGTGTGTGTGTTTACTCTGTATGTATGTGTGTGTGCATTTGTGTGTGTGTGTGTGCATGGTGTATGTGCATTTATGTGTATGTGTGTTTACTCTGTGTATGTGTGTGTGTCTTTGTGTGTATGTGTGTCTTTGTGCGTATATGTGTTTTTCTGTGTATATGTGTGTTTGTGTGTGTGTATGTGTGTGTTTACTCTGTATGTATGTGTGTATGTGTATGTTTGTGTGCATGTGTGTATGTGTGTGTTTACTCTGTGTGTATATGTGTGCACATGGGTGCAGGCACATGCATGTGCATATGAGAGTGTGTATGTTTGCTCTGTATGTATTAGTGTGTGCGTGTGTCTCAGAGAGTCAAATGCAGACTGCACTGCCCTTCTAGATTTGGACCAAGACTATTTGCATCCTTTGGAAAAGAAGGCAACTATGTTCAGGTTTCAGAAACATCTTCAATCTTCCCTAAGGTTTCACCAGATAAGAAGCAAACTCAGAGTCTGTAGTTCATCCAAGCAACCACAGGAACCAGCTAACACCTGCATCTTTACTCTTGGGGCTCTAAAGACAGTATGCTATCTCACAGAGCCAGAAGCCTAAAGACCAGACAAGACCCCCACCACTAACCTTCTAGAAGTCACAGATTTCTTCAAGGACCCCACAAAAGCTATGGGTCCTCTTCCCACAAATACACACACACACACACACACCACAGCACAGCACTTACAGTCAGTACTATCACACATTGCAGAGCACCCTGCAATCTCCAAACATGCCCATGAGTGCCCTAGGACTTCTAACTCAGCCCAGCTAGCCTGCCTTGACCTTGGCCATGCCTCACCAACTCTGCAACAGAAACCTCACACCTCCATTCACACTCCACTCTGTGCAGACCTGCGTTCATCCTGATCAATTCAACAGCATACTTTAGCAACAAAAGCAGATTAGTTTATTCTGAAAAGACTAAACAGAAGGAGGAACTTTGAGGTTTGAAGGATTATTAGGTAACTCTCTGGAGTCCTGGGCCTGAAATGTGTTTAAAAATCACTCACCAGGGCTCCTTTTCCCTGTCACCACTCCCCCAATGTGTCCATAATTCGGGGTAGAGATGGACCAAGGGTTTTAGAATAGGGAAATGATAAAAGAAGCTTAGGACATAGAAACACTGTATCCTTTTTGGTACCCTGGGAGTTGCTCTGAGGTCTCAGCCTGTGAACCAAGGAGAGCAGGCACTGAATCTCAGGAAACATCCCACCAGCCCAGGGTGGCTGCATCACCGCGAGAGATTGTGAGCTGACTAGGTCTAATTAAAGACAAGTGTGAAGGTTGGGAGACCTACAAGGACAAGAGGTTCAGTAGAGCCGGGGAACCAGAAACCCCAGTCATCATCTCTCTTCCTTTCTAGCTTCTTCCATGTCATTCAGCCTGGAACAAGAGTCAGTCGTCACAGTGTGCCCCCAGGGCTATCATCTCTCAGGTCGAAGAGGTCTGGGAGTGTCCTGATGACAGAGGCTCTGCCCTGTCCTTTGAGTGCTGGGGCTGAGAGGAGAAGCCAGGCAATGAGAACTGCAGTGTGAGCAGTGTCAGGGGAAAGCAGCCTTCCAGCTGGTGCAGGAAGAGCCTACAGATAGACTGCAGGTTACCGTGAAGCTTGCCCTGAGAACAGAGGCTGGACTGTTCCAAAGAGGAGGGGTTAACACACTAAGGGAACACTGGGGAAGATGAACAAGAGGGCTTGTATTTGAATATTAAACAGGTATGTATAAGGACGAGTCTCTGGGCCGGTGGTGGCAGTCTGGCAGTACCTCTCCCTCCCCCAAAAGCCCTTGAGGGATGTATCTAAAGCCCTTTTGTTCTCTCATATTCTTGCTTCTAAGGCTGATGATTGTAGTATATTAAATAAGGGAAGTTTCTAAGAAAGACTCCACCCATTTCCAGAGACCATCCCATAGACAAGGAGCTAAACATGATGTCACCCAGAAAGACTGCAGCTACCGTTGGTGGCTCGATTCGAGTTAAGTCTGCTATTGTAGAGCCCCAAACAGATGATGTCTATGTGAGCGTATACTATAACTAACAGCACTCGAGATGGCTGCAAGGTCAGGGGACAGCAACGCTGGCCAAGTGAATTATAGCACCAGACGGTCAAGGCCAATCATTCTCAAAGGCAGAGTCTGAGACGGTCAGTGGGTGGGCAGCTTGTGAACAGTGCATCCTCATCCCTATGGTTAGGTCAGGAGAGCAGGCTTAGAGAGAGTGTGTAGACCCTCCATTGGCTTGGCCCATGGTAGCCCAGGAAATCAACCAATCAGAATAGTGATTATACCAGTCTTTGTCTGGTTTCTTCCTTCCTATTGAGAATCCTAGACAAAGGATTTTGAAAGCTCTTTCCTTGTTTAGAAATTCCTCCCATGCTCCTGCGTCTCTTCTACTTAATTTCTCACTTTCTATAGGTGATGGTGGTTATGGCTGTTATTGAGACAGGGTCTCACCATATATAGCCCTGGATGACTTGAAACTCGATATGCAGATGAGGTTGGCTTCAACGGTACAGAGATCCACTTGCCTCTCGAAAGCTGGGATCAGAGACATGTATCAGCATGACTGGCAATTTCTGTAATTCTTAATAAAACTTTCTTACCACCTTGCATACTCCTGAGGGAGTCTGTCATTTATCACCACTGGCAGGAGACATGAACTTATCTGTGTTGTCTCAGATCATAGATGACCTTGCCAGGTATTTTAGGCCCTTGGGTCATGCACAGCCGAGCTCTGAAAGTATCTATCACACACACCCTCATTACAGCATATCATCAGGGACAGCATGACAGTGGAAACAGGATGTGACCATACATGACCTTAACATGTAATACAGGAACCACATCAGCAAGGACCCAGAGTCCAGAGAAACCAGCTAGAGACGCCAAGACAGAACACAGAACATTCCATACATCACCAGTCACCTTTGCTTTCTCTCTACCCCCAGGAAAAAAATAATAAACTCTCACTAAGATGTGTTTTGAGAATGTCCATCACAGAATATGCATCCCATGAGTTTTGTATGCGTTTCACATGTGTTGGGCGCCATTCAAGGAAGCTTGAGTCTCAAGAAAAACAACACCTATAGAAAAACAATGTTTGTCATGCTTTGCACAGGACAGTTTATTAGAATTAGATCTCTTTTCCAACTCCTTCTGAAGCTTCAGAATTCAAAGTTTAATATTAACCTTCATGTGTCTCTCAGAAATGGACCCAAATCCTTAAGTTCTGACAACACAGAAGACCACGGGGCTGTCAGCTTCCCTTGGTCTCTAATCCTAGGTGTGAATAGTTGTGAACTGACGAGGCGTTCACCCCTGCTTCTGCCTGTTATGAGCTGAGATGAAACGAGACAATGGCTCAGAGCACAACCTTATGGGTGAGTTGAGAGTGATTCTGAGCAAATGACATTACAACATGGCTCCAAATAAGCCACTGGAGATCTGGCTCAGTCTATTAGAGATTTGTAAGCTGTGTCCGGTGACTTAATGACGAAATTCAAGGAACTATTGGGACACATGGCAGGGTCATCTATCAGTCAGATCTCCAGTGATCTGAGATTCAGGACAAACTAGTGTTCATACACAGTGATCAATCTATGCAACAAACCTACATGGCGGTCACTGTCACTTTTCCAAACATACACCCTGCTGCGAGAGTACCCAGCTAGGTAGTGAACTCTTGGTAAATCCATTCACAGAGCAAGCCAGGATTCCTGTGAAATATCAAATGTTATCATTTCAGTTCTTCTTAGCAGAACCACTTTTTAGAGGGTCATATACAGTTCTGCCTCTTATTTAATTTGTTAAGTTTTTTTTTTCCATGCCACCTCCCTATGTAGCAAAGGTTGAACTCTTAATCCTGGCTTCACCTTACCAGCACTGGTGTTAGAGGCACACACCACCCTGCCTTGCTTGATGTCCTCTTAAGGGGAAAACACTGGAGAGAGTGCAGGCTTTTCTCCATCTTTCAGAGTGATCCTTATATCTGGAATAGTTTAGGTAGGTGGCAACTTCGTGCCAGGCACAGGGATAATAGTGGCTATTATCACAGATCAACATATATGTCCCCTGCCCTACAACCCAGTGAAACAAAATGAAATCAAGGTCTAGAAAGATGTCTGAGAGGTTAAGGGCACTTGCTGCTCTTGCAAGGAACCTGAGTTTGAGTTTCAACAATGTCATGTCAGGCAACTCACAACCGCCTACAACTCCAGCTGCAGGGCATCCAGTGCTCTCCTCTGGCATCCTCAGACAGTGGCACACACATGGTACACACACGTACACTCTGGCACACATGCATGTCTGTATGTATATACATAAAATATATACATACACATACATGTGCATGTATATATTTATAAAATAAATACATATACATAAAATATATAAATAAATATACATATACATCAAATAAATAAATTTTATTTATTCCTAAAAGATAATTGTACTTGTAATTAACCAAGTGGTAAGCATCAAGAAATTGGCTCTGTGGGTATAAAGGGGGAGATCTGAAAGAGAAGAGAAAAAAAAACTCTAATTTTTCTTGAAAACGGGATATTTAAGCTGAGGCTCAGTGGGAATAGAGGAAAGCAAAGCAGAGAAGAAAGGGACTAGGGAATCCCAGGGAACATGCGGTTGGTGACAGCCAGTGTGGCTAGTATAGGGACCTCAGGAACAGTGGCCACTGCTCTGCCCTGTGCTTTGGAGACATCTCCAAGTTACAGAGCTGGCAACTGTACAGAGACAGAAGGTAGATTTGGGCAGTTCAGGGGATACAAACTACTGCTACCCCCACCCCCATGCTAGGGGCACAAAAGCTCAGTTTAGGATGATGAAGATGTTTGTGAACATAGTAAAAACCATAATATTGTACACTTTAAGTGGCTGGGCTGTATGGTGTGCAAATTGTATTCCAGTAAAGCAGCTTTAGAAAGTGCCAGATCCCATTAGTCAATCTGGAGGAGATGGGGCCGTGGTTTTCTTGATAGTTCATGGTTTCTACTGTTTTCTATATTTTGCTTCTCTTGTCTTACCTCTAACCCGGCTCTCTGCTGGCTCCCTCCTTTTCTGCCCCATCTCCCTCCCCCATTCTCTTTCTCTTCTCTCCTCCTCATTCTGCTCCCCCCTCCTTCTCTTTCCTCTTTCCTCTTTCTCCTTCCCCTGCCTTTGGGAGCCAGCCTCTAGGTTATGAAAAAACTCAGGCCTCAGGTGGAGGACACTCGCGGGCTCCAGCCAACCGTGGAGTGAGGAGTCTGCACATGACTCCATTCTCAGCCTCGGGTCTACCCCAGCAGAGAAAACAGCATACCATCCCCGAGTCCTTCTGAAACTGCATTTTGCCAAGGCATTAGCTATCTGTGCTGGGTAACAAATACTCCGTAAGTTAGTGGCTGAGACAAAGCAGTTTTTCTTACAGCCTTTGTAGGTGAGGACCCTATGTAGACAGCCCAGGTTTGGGTCCGAGCCTTTCTCAGGTCGAGCACGTTGAGAAGGTATCTCACCTTCTCAAGGCACGAAGGGCTGACTCCCAGGCTCTCATCCATAGCCGCTAAGAGGCCTCCTTTCCCTGGGAACTGCTGAGTTCTAGCTTCCAGCTCCTTGTTACTTCGGTGTCTCTCACAGAACAGCCTACAACAGGGCAGTGAGGTAAGCAAGATAGAGTCAGGAATACAGAAAGCTTAGCTTAGGGCCCCATTAGGTTGGGGTTAGTCACACACACCCTTTGTAACGATGCACTTGGCAGCCTGGTTTCTTCACTGTCAGCCTAGCTTCTTCACCTGAACCCTGGTGCTATAAACATCCACCCCTCTCCTAACAGTGAACCTGGCAACTTCAGAGCTCCCTAAAAGCCCCGGCTACACACATTCCCATTTTTGAACGATGGTATAAGTTTTCCCATCTCTAGTAACAATCAAATTCAGACAAATTTATATTTGGGTATGCTCCCCATGTGTCTCAATATGAGAAATAGAAGAGCCAGCCCAGCCTGAGCCAGTGTTGGGTGCATGCATAGTAGGGCAAACTGTATCTTCCAGGAACCTTTTAGAGAGAGACGTTCCTCTTACCATCACATGCTCATGCATGAATAACTAATGCATTAAATTAAAATCAGATGCACTGTGGGAAAGGAGAACTCTATCAACCAAAATAGAGAACGGACTACACCATGCCGCTTAATAACCAAGCCCTTCTCTTGAGTCCCATAAAAGGAACCCCACGTGCTAATGGAGAGGTCCTCTCCTGTGGCCTGCTGTTGAGAATGTCTCCCGCTGCACCCCACCCCACTGCTTTGCTCTAAATGAAGCTATCTTGCCTCTTCAGCAAATCTGTGAGTCCTTATTTTCAATCACTTGGAGAAGAGGCTAAGAACCTGGAAACATCCAGCCCAGACCCCAAGCACCAGCAATAGAAGCAACACCAAAGAACCTGGAAACATCCAGCCCAGACCCCAAGCACCAGCAATAGAAGCAACACCAAAGACCCAACCCCTGGTAAAGTAACCGAAAGGTAATTCCCTCACTCTTGTGCTTTCTGTGCGTTGGAAGCAGGTGGTGAAGTGCAGCCCCACAGGGGAGGGGACTCTGGGAGATGAGAACTGCACTGGGGACAGTAGAAACCCCCTTGCTGAATGAATGTTCTGTCATCTCAATTCAGAGGTTTGGGGGTGGCTTCTAAGGTGATATCAGCTGGACAGCGAGTGAGAGAAGAACTAGGAAGGAAACCTGTATCTGTAGCATATTTTCTATGTGCCAGGACCATTTCACAGATAATATAATGAAGGCTTAGAGAGGGTCACCGCAGCTGAGCAGAACGGGATCAACAACCGTGTCCGGTTCTGTGACCCCTGACCTTTGCACTTTTCCACTCTACTTCCTAGACTCTGGAGACATAAAATGTCAAGCCTTCTGAATATGGAAGAGTGATTTAAGTGAAGATGTGACTGCCCACGTGTGAGCCTGTGTATCACACGTGTGCATGTGCTGGTGACTCAGGAAGCCAGAAGAGTGTCAGTGCCCTGGAATTGGCGTTACAGACAGTTGTGAGCCACTGTGTGGGTACTGGGAACTGAACCCAGGTCCTCTGCAAAAGCAGCAAGTGCTCTTAATCATGGAGCCAGCTCCCCAGTCCCTCAAATCGTGTTTTAAAGATGACTTCATCTCCCACCCCTAAATTTAAGCAGCCAGAGGCTATTTCAAGGCACTCTCCCTACACACCATCCCTCAGGTCTGAGTTATGAAAGACTTTCCTCTTAATGCAATTCTGTATTTTATGAAGCTGGCGGGACCAGTGGACCAGGTTTAGTTGGATTTTCCTCCATAAAAACAAGCTTTCGGGAAAACTATCACTTGCCCATGGTGAGGACATAGATTCCAGGAAGCTGGTTTCAAATGCTAAAAAAAGCACATGAGGCGGCCATCTGCTGGAATAGAGAGGGAAGCTAAGAGCCAACTGAGCCTGCTGCTGCTGTTTCAAGCCCACCCACCCCTGCAGAGGAAACTCAGACTGGACACACACACAGACACACAAACATACACACACCCACAGACACACAAACAAACACACACACAGAGAGACACACACAAACACATACACACAAACACACAGACACACACGCATACACACAAATACATACACACACACACACACACACGCATGCACACACTTGTCTGTATTGATTGAAAAATGCAAGAGATAGAAATGCTGATTATTTTCACAACAAATACTTGTGTATGCAACATAAAAATATGTGCCATGCTTGTTAGCACCTTTTAAAAACTCTCCTTAGAAACAGATCTCTTGAGTGGAAGACTCCAAAGAGAACTGAGGCACAGATCAGGATAAAATCAATGTGCCGCCCCCCCCTTCAGGCTGATTTTGTGCTGCTCTGAGCATCCAAGGTAAGCTGCAGCCTGGGCATTCAGAAGGGGCAGGCAGGCAGCCTGTTTAGAAGCACCTGGCTGCTGGGTTGCAGACAACCCAGAGTCAAGCCCTGGATACTCAGACACTGAAGAATATTCTAAAAAGAGGGTCAGATCAAAGCCCAGCCCCACCTTTATGCAGCACATGGCGAAGATGGCAGTAATAGTCACGGGGACAGGGACACTCTTATTTTAAAAGGTTTTCATACTATAAATTTTGTTCGTATTTTCTCCTTCCACAGCTCCTCCCAAATCTTGCCCACCTCCCAAACAAACAAACGAATAGGACTAAAAATACCAAAACACACACACACACACACAAATGGAGTCTGGGTCTGTTTTGTCTTGGTCAACTACTCCTGGGCCTGCCTTGGAATGTGGTTAATATACCCAGAAATGATTTCCTCATTGGAGAAAACTGATTTTCCCTCTCCAGCAGGTATCAGTTGCAAATAGCTTCTTGGTTAGGGGTGGGGTTTTGTGTCCACTTCCCCGTCTCTGTGCTGGGATTTCTGTCTGAGCCTGTGCATGCTGCCACAGCCTCTACATGTGCACAGCTCTGTTGTGTCTGGAGATGCTGTTTCCATGGTATCACCCACCATCTCCGGTTCTTACCATCTCCCCTCCTCTTCTGGATAGACCCCCTGAGCCTTGAAAAGAGGAATGTGATAAAGACATCTCTTTTAGGACTGAGTGCTCCAAAGTCTCTCATTCTCTGCACACTGTCCAGGAATAGCAACTTCTTAATTGGACTGAATGATATATTCCCACTTAATTATTAATATGATTGGAATTAGATCTGCCATTTCATCATTTGGCCTCCATCTGACAATTCCAACTTTGCTGTTGTTCTGGTTTGATCTGGTTTGGGGATTTTCTTCCTCTCTTCTCATTTTTCTTCCTCCTTTGCACGGTTTGAGCACATTTTAGAATCCCATTTTAATGCATCTGATGCCTTTTCAACTTGAACTAATTGCATTATTTTTAGGCTGCTCTGGGGATCACAGTTAGGCACTGGTTCTCCAGGTGTTACTATCATGCCCTTTGTATATAACATAGACATTTACAACGCTACAGTTGCATTTATTCTCTTCTGCTAAGCCACCCAGAGCCCTCTGCATACCACTGTGGTTACGTGCACAGCATCCTTCCATTTTTGATCCACACAAAACCCACTGCAGCAGACATCCTTAAGGATGCCTCACGGTGGTGGGCATTACCTACCTGGAGAACACGGGTAGTGTGAGTTTGTGTCTCATCTTTGAAAGATTGCTTTTGGCCTCTGTGGTTTTGCAAAAGCAGCATTTTGACTCAATCCTTCGATCCTGAGAGACCAATGACAAAAAAAATATATATATATATGCTTTCGTTTGATGGATTTCTTTCCCTATAGAGAAGATAATTATACTAAAAATATTTCATGCTTGACACTAGAGTTGAACAAATAAGTAAATATGTTATAGGGGAGAGTCAAATTTCTTACAGCTGGAGACAGAAGTTACAAATAGGCATGGGGAAGGGAGAGAAGGAGAGAGCTGGCCGGGGAGTTAGGAGCACCGGCTGCTCTTTCAGAGAACCTAGATTCAGTTCCCAACACCCACATGGCAGCTCACAATCACCTGTAACTCTAGGTCCTGGGGATCTGTACTGGCTGGTTTTGTGTGTCAACTTAACACAAGCTGGAGTTATCACAGAGAAAGGACCCTCCCTTGAGGAAATGCCTCCATGAGATCCATCCGTAAGGCATTTTCTCAATTAGTGATCAAGGGTGGGAGAGCCCATTGTAGGTGGTGCCATCCCTGGGCTGGTAGCCTTGGGTTCTATAAGAAAGCAAGCTGAGCAAGCCAGGGGAAGCAAACCAGTAACATCCCTCCATGGCCTCTGCATCAGCTCCTTCCTCCAAGTTCCTGCCCTGTGTGAGTTCCGGTCCTGACTTCCTTTGGTGATGAACAGCAATGTGGAAGTGTAAGATGAATAAACCCTCTCCTCTTCAACTTGCTTCTTTGTCATGATGTTGTGTGTAGGAATAGAAACCCTGACTAAGACAGGATCTGACATCCTTTCTGGCTTTCTTAGACAATGCATGCTGTGGTACAGACATGCAGGTAAATCAACAATACACATAAAATATAACTAAATAAATCTTCAAAATCATAAATAAGCAGAAGGCTGTGATTGCCTCTGTTGTACAGATATCAGCAGAAACTCATTTATTATTATCATAATGGGGACAAGCCAGAGCAAGGATAGGTGACAGGTTCTCCTGAGTAAATATTCATGACTATATCCATCCACCCTTAACCCTGGCTGCTGAGGGAATTTGGATCAGTGATATCCAATAGCAATGGCCCATCAGTTCCGCCAGTGGCCAGTTCTGGGTTTCTAAATATCAGTCTCCAATAAAAAGAAACAAGGCTCATTGGAAAAATGGCTGGAGAAGAGGAGGTAAAAGATGAGCGACTGAGTGTCTAAAGGAGACACTTAATAAATAGAAAATAAAGGAGTTTTCTCTCCCAACTCCTGTGTGTGTGTCTGAGAGAGAGAGAGAGAGAGAGAGAGAGAGAGAGAGAGAGAGAGAGAGAGAGCATGTCAAAGGTTATATACCACTCTGAAAGTGTTAAGTGTTCCTAGAGTAATTGTATTGAATTATACCCCGGGGAACAAAACAAATGACTATTTCTTTCTTATACAAGTAAATAATTGATTAAATAAAATAAGGGTTTAGAAATATTAAGAGAAAAACATCAAGGAATAATTATGTTGTATAATAGTATCTTCTGCATTGAAATGTTTTCATCCCAGTAAGAGGCTCGCTGAGACTCCAGAAGCTCCAACTTGAGGCATTCCATTCTAGAAGGGGGCTCCCTTAAGACTTTGGAGTTAACCAACTCACAAATCTCAGGGAGCCCCTGAGACCTACAAGATCCACAAGACCCTTCACTCCCAAAGTTATATAAGCAATAAAGGCTACTGGGAGGCAGAGCACTCTCCATCATGCCCATCTTTCTGCAAGCCATGCACATCTGTCTGTAAGTCATGCAGACAGCCCCAAGGCTTCAGCTTTCCTGAGTGAAAAGTCACACTTGCCAATGACAGTGTGGACTCCTTTGTAACACAGCTGCCTTTCACTCATCCATATTCTTTTCTCTATAATCCTGTAAGTAAACACGATAAACTTATTGGTTCAGCAAGTTTGACTCTGGTAGAATGTGGATTTGGGGGGTGGGGGTGTTTGGTGATGCCCTATCTGAGGTAAGTAAATGTTTGTTCACATTTGCCCCCAGCAAAAGTCACCCAATAGTGTGCATTGCTCCCAGTGTTCTCAGTAAAACTGTATTAAATTCTATCCTGTTGTGCCTCATTCGAGAACCCCAAAAGACCACCAAGACGCTGACTCTGATGCAATCACACTAGGGTCTATTTATTTCAAGCTCAAGCTGGGGCCACACTGCCATCTCTGACCCATCAGAACAGGAAGGTGAAGCCCTGAGCTCTCCACAGGACAAGGTTTTATAGAAAATAGTAAGCAAGCAAGGGGGGTTGTAGTCTGGCACACACCTGATTGGGGGGGGGGGCATTATAGAATTTTGTTGCCCTTTAACATAATTGGCTGGTGCTGGGAAGCAAACCATAAACCTAACTTTTGCTTTCCTCTTGATTGGTGGTTGTTAGGAAGTGTCAGGGGCAGGCTTGTAACCTGGAGACGAAGGTTTGTTGGGGGGGTTACCTGGAAACTGGTGCTAGAGAGTTAAACCTTAGGTCAGGTTCTCTAAGATGGAGTCTGAACCCAAGATGTGGTCTCTCAATCCCAAAGAATAAAATAAACATGCAATATTCCACGCCGATGTAACCAAATGATTGAACAAATACCTGGGAAAGATGGAGCACTCTTCCTTTATAAGAACTCCAACTAATAAACACAGAACAAATGAAGGAACTGAATCACCATTATGTCATCACAGCAAATAGCTGTGGGTGGGATCCAGCAATAAATGCTAAAATTAGTGACAAAGGTTTAAGGAGAAACAGGCAGTAGTTTCAAAACATCTCCCTCAAAATATTTACTAATTTCCATGGCAGGTCACATTCACAAACTCTCACACATCCCTTTCCAGGGGGTGCATTTCAATTCCCCTTCCTCTGAATGCATGTTAGATTGAGGGAACCTGTTCTAACAATAGCGTTAAAAGGTAAATACACTGATAGTGTAAAGGAGAAACTTAACTGACACCATCTTGAGCAAATGATGGAAGATAAG
The DNA here is from genome assembly GCF_011762505.2 of Arvicanthis niloticus. NCBI lineage: Eukaryota > Metazoa > Chordata > Mammalia > Rodentia > Muridae > Arvicanthis > Arvicanthis niloticus. The sequence goes on from NC_047671.1 coordinate 13,238,453, forward strand.
ATCACCAGAATTAAGATATAATGACATCATGTGCCCTTTGATGAGAACAACACCTAGTTTCACTTCTCTCCTTCCCCAAAGCCTGTAATCTTGGTCTAATCATGGAGAAGCATCAGAAAAACCCAAACTGAAGATCATCTTACAAAATAGCCAAAAAAGATGCAATGGTTAATTGTGGCTGTCAACATGGCTAGACTTAGAAACACCAACGAGACATTCCTCTGGGCATATCTGTGAGGCATTGTCAGAGAAATGAAGAGAGGACAGGGAGAGGCCAAGGAACATCAGTTTGGAAGGGACAGAGAGAAAAGATCGGTGTAGCATGGGGCCCTGGGTTAGATCCTGGAACACAAAGCAAATGTTGGCATGAGGTAAGTGGCCATCTAGAGGATCTGTTAACTTCATTCATGAAACAGACCAGGGCTTGGATGTCAGGGAGAGGCACTAAAGTAACAAAGGGAGACACCCCACAAGCTGCAAGCACAGCACCCAAAGGGCAGGAACAGGGAAAGTGAGCCTGGCTGGGTGAGGATGTAGGGGCCCAGAAGAAGCAACTGTCAGAGAGGGGGGGGGAAAGAGGAGAAAGAAAATTACACGCTTAAATATGGCAGACAAACTGCTCCCATCAGGATGGGAAGATTCCCTCGGGGCTGGGAATCTCCCTGTGGACTCTGCATTAGACGTTTTATAGCATCCCAGAGCCTTTCTCTTCCCAGATTCCCTTATTGGTCCCACCTAGGGTATCCTCCTTGGTCATGCCATTTTCCTCCCACTGGGGGCTTTTCTTCCAGCTATCTCCTCTTAAAGGGGACTTCCTTGTTTTCCTAATCAGCCTAAGGTCCCTTGACTCCACTTTGGGGTTACTAGTACAAAAACTAGAAAATCTAAATTAGGTCTTTGCTATTGTTAATCCATATTGGATTGGGTTGGTTAGATTATTAGCTATCTTAGTCTCTCTTTCCAGATGATGGCACCATGATACTATAGGTTACTGGTGTTCAGAGAAGCCAGGTGAAGGATGTAGACAAACTCCGTGCTCCATAGCAACTCCTTCACGAATAGAAATTATTTCAGAGTAAAAAGTTGCTCACGTCTTCCCACCAGGAATAGATAAGAATGCCTGTCTCTTTGTCCTTTCACTAATACTAGAGAAAGCCTCTGAATCTCTACTAGTTTGATGGATAAAATATATCTGGCTCTTCTGATGCCTACTTCATCACTGTAGAAGACCCTAAGCATTTTTTTCATGTGCACTGTGTCTATTTTCTCTCTCTCTCTCTCTCTCTCTCTCTCTCTCTCTCTCTCTCTCTCTCTCTCTCTGTGTGTGTGTGTGTGTGTGCATGTAGCCTATTCAATATATTATCCTTTGTTTCGTCAACATTCCTATTCAATAATCATTATTCTGCTCATTTCACAGCTGTAAAAACTGAGGCTGAGTAAGATAAGAATCTAAACCCCAAACACCCTAGCAGCACATAATTCAGGGCACTTGAGTCAAGATCCACATAACTCCAAGGTCCATGACCCTCCAGTATCCTGGATAAGTTGGGACCCAGCTAGACATCATACTCCCCTGCCTCCTACTGCCTCCCAGGATGAAACTCAATTAAATGCTAAAGGTTCCTGAGGCAATCTGGTGGGTCTGGCTTAAAATGAGAAGGCAGACTGAAAGACACATGTAGTTACCAGGTGAGGACCTGAATCCATATCTCTAGGCTCCCAGCCATGGAAGCCCTGGCAGTCAGAGTCTAGACCAGAGAAGTCACATGTCTGTCCTCACATGCCCAGTGATGGAAAGTCTTAGCTGCGATATTCCCAACCTCCCATTACCTCATCCAGCAGCAGTGGGACTATGTTCTTTATTTTGTTGCTCTACAATAAAAGTTTTCCATTTCAGGTCAAGGGTTGAATTGAAAGTTTTAACAAAGACCTTCATTAAGCCCTAATTGTATGGAAACAGATGTCACCATGGCTGGAGAGATGGCTCTGTGGTTAAAAGCATTGGCTTTTCTTCCCAGTTCAATTGCTAACACCCATGAGGCAGCTCACAACTGGCTGTAACTCCAGTTCCAAGGTATCTGATGCCCATGTTGGGCACCAGACACATGCTGGTCCACAGGCAACACATTCATTCACATAGAATGAAATAAAAACAAATTAAAAATATTTTATGAAAGCAAATGGATGCTATAGATCCCTTCTCTTCACGGTCGTCTGATACCACCCATCTTGGGATCCAAATCAAAGGTCATCTGGCATGGGACAGTTTCCATCTTCAATGTGCTGGCCCTTGCCAAGACCTTCCGAAGCCTCTGTTCTTGCATTGCCACATTAAACATGGTATTTGTCTTTTGCTGAAGGCGACTCATCTTCCCACTAAGACATGAAACTTTCTAATCATCAAAACAGTGACTTCACTCCAAATATTTAACAGGTTACTGTCAACACCACCTTCCTGGTGCATTCTGGCCATACTAGCAAGGATCACAAGGGCCAGCATTTACTGCACACCTAAGGTATAGCAGACACTACTTGATACTTTCTATACACTTGTCACTGAACACCAACAGCCCCGTATTGCAAATGGAATGCTGAGCACAGGCAGGTTCTGTTCATTTGCCCAACATCACACAACTAGAAATTGAAGAGCCAGGGAGTCTGGTTTCAGAGCCCACAGGCTCTATGATGCTTGGTCTGTGGGGATCTTTATTGAATTACTGCTTTAAGACGCTAGGAAAACCCATTCTAAGAATACTTTGAATCATCAAAAACAAGAGCCATAAATGTCACAGGAAGCAATATCCAGTAGAGATTCTCTGAGGCAGCCCACTCTAGAGCCTTGGTTCCCAGACTTCTGTCATCCATCAGCCGCTCCTTGGCCTTGTTACATTGTTTCAGATAAAACCTATTCTCTTAGTCACTTAATATCTTTTAAATGGACTCAATTGTTTCTGCTTAAGCAAATTATTTAAAAAGGAAAGTGACCTCATGTCACTATTGTAAATGGAAAGACAGTATCACTTACTTTAAGTAAGTGGTAACCTAAAAATAAATACTACAGAAATAAAACAATGCCAATAAATTAGAGTCAGATGCCCTTGCCTGCCAAAGCACTGAGGTTTGCTAAACCCAAGTCTCTCTTTGATAAAATGGGAGGTTTAGCAAGCCTTAGCAAGCCTTAAGAGAAGTAGTTGTGACAGACTTATAAAGATAATCAAAAGTGCAAGAATGTGGAAGAAAAGGGTTCCTGTGAATTTAAGCTTTCTGGGACAGAAACATCCATGTCCTGGCCCATCACTGAAGGAAGTCAGAGCAGGAAATCAAGGCAGAGCCTGGAGGCAGGAGCCGATGCAGAGGCCACGAGGGAGTGCTGCTTGCTAGCTTGCTCCTTGTGGCTTGCTCAGCCTGATTTCTTATAGAACCCAGGACTACCAGCCCAGGGGTGTCCTCACCCACAATAGGCTAGGTTCCCCCCACATCAATCATTAATCAAGAAAATGTCCCACAGACTTCTCTAGAGGCCAGTCTGTATGGAGGCTGTTCCTCCATTAATATTCTCCCCAAATGACTCTATCTTGTGTCAAGTTGCTATAAAAACCACCCAACAAAACAAATAAAAGAAGAAAAGTGTTGCGGGAATTACTGGAGAAGAGGGAAATGGCTAGATGAAAGTAATCTGTGGTTTGAAGGTTCCCTTCACTACACCCTGGTGTTCCACAACTATCTTAGCTATGACATAGGTCTACCCAAGCCTGGATCTTCAGTAGTCCCCAGCCCCTGCCTCCGAAGACTGCTTAACCCTATGGCTGCACAGAACACTGCTCCTTTAGGGATGAGGAAAGCATTTCTCTTTCCCATTGCAGGTACATTTAATTCTCATGTCCCTGAAGCGCTGCCCTCTGGGATCCGTGCTTTACAAGCTCTTGTGCCAAGTGGGCTGTGGTGCAGCCGAGCAGGCTGTGGTGCAGCATGGTACCAGGATGGGGGAAAGCACTGCTTATGGGATTTAACTCAGCCTTGTATCAGGGACTTAACAGTCCACTCTCTGTGCCTCCTCCATGTGGAACCTAATGCTGCGACCACAAGCTGGACGAGCTCAGCCTAGATTCTGGATGATTGCAGCTATTAGCATCCTGATGTTTCAGGAACGTAAGATCTTAACCGGAAGATATGCCACGTCATCATGAAGGTACACAAAAGCCAGTTCAGCAGTCAAGGATGGCCCTGGCAAGGGTCAGCAAGTTGGAGCCAGAATCTCCCAGGTCAAGTGACCTTGCAGTATAGTCTGCAGAAAGAAGACCTACAGATTTCTTCCTCCAATGTTATGGCTCCTGCTCTTGATAATTCAAAGTACTTTTAGTTTGTTTTTAATTATTAAATGATTCATTTGTATTTTTATGTGTATTGCTGTTTGGCCTGCAGAGAGGTCTGTGTGAGGGTGTCAGATCCCCTGGAACTGGATTCACAGCCAGTCGTGAGCTACCACGTGAGTGCTGGGAATTGATTCTGGTTCCTCTGGAAGAGCAGCCAGTGCTCTTAACTCCTGAGCTATCTCTCCAGCCCCTAGATACACAGGCTTTGACAAACTCATAGATGTGTCGCAGATGGTGGACCCCCTTCTACCTAGGTCACAATTTGATTGTGAAAGCTTCCCTGTAGCTTCCCGTACTTGGATCTAAGATGCCAGATAAGATTTGGGGAAAAGACTGGATGCTGAAGGCTTGATCTATAGGTGAACAAATTCCTTGATAGGCATCATTAGAGGTGGTGGAGAGTAAGAGGTTGAAGAATGTAGGTCACTGGGGCCATGTGGTTGGGGCTCTACCTCGTCTCTGCCCCTTCCTGTGTACCCATTTCTACTTCCACACTTTTATAGTGTGAGCTGTTGTGCTTTAACATGCTATTCCCCAAGCATGATGGACTGACCTCCTGAAACCATGAGCTAGCCGAATAATTCTCATTGCATTGTTCTCTGGGTGTTCTGGTCACAGAGATGCAAATGTAAGTAGCTCCATCACTGACATGGTGGGAGAGGGTAGGCTCCTGGAGCAGGGGGCAGATGGGAGACCTGGCCAAGGAGATGCACTCCTTAAAATCAGAAACATCCTTTTTAAAAGTTCCAATTTGGGGAGCTGGAGAGATGGCTTAGCGGTTAAGAGCACTGACTATTCTTCCAGAGGTTCTAAGTTCAATTCCCAGCTACCACAACCATCTGTAATGGGATTTGATGCCCTCTTCTGGTGTGTCTAAAGACAACTACAGCCTTTATAAACATAAAATAAATATTTTTTTAATTTCTAATTTTGAATACCTCCTTTCTAAAAATTCTTTATCAGTTAAATTGTACAATTTTTTTTTAAGAATCTGTGTACATTTCTTATGTTTCCACCTAAGACACAGATCTACGGATCAAAGATAAGCCTGACCTGAGAGATGCTAGCATTCAAACAGCCCACTCAGACACATGCAGAAGGAAACTCAGCACCATAGATAGAATCTCTTTTTTTAGGTTTTAATTTGTTGTTTGTGCGTATTTGCATGTCTCACATATGGACTTCAGAGGTCAACTTGTGGGACTTGGTTCTTTTTCTCCACCACATGGTTCAGGGGATCAAACTTGGGTCATTGAGATAGATATTGAGTGCCTTTACCAACTTGAACTATCTTGCCAGCCCTACTTAGGATTTTCTAAAAACTCCAGAAACAGTGAATGAAGCCACTCTACCTTTTACCATCTTGCTGACCTCTGATCTCCTTCTGGACTGCATCATAAGTTCCCAGAGGAAAGCGTTCAGGACCATCCACACCCAAGGAAGTAAGAGACTCCAGGGTCAGAAGGCCAAAGCCACACCATAAGTGCCATACATTAAGCAGCCAAACATGCTTGACTTGTTCTAATTACCCAGAAGACTGGCAGTCTGAAGGCTGCAGGCAGTGTGGTGGGGTTACGGTGTGAGTCCAGCTCGTTATAGGATCTCTGAGAAGTGATAAGTGAACTGTTGCTTCTCCCAAACACCATCTAGATAAAGTTCAGGGTTAGACCACCCAGAAGGTGTCTGTGTCTCGCCACACTCCACAAAACACATTCACCATGTGTTATTCCCAGCCTGTGATGAAGTGCTGACTCATCACATGACAGAGAACATGCCCACGACTGTGGTGTAGACAGAGAAGCTGGTATCAAGCCTTAGGCTCTCAGGGGTTGGATGGCCATTGCTCTCAAGGGCTCAGGTTTCTTGTTCTCTACAACGTAGACCTAGAGTGAGATGCCCAGAACAAGAAGAAGATCCTCAAGTCTTCTGGCTGCTACTGAAGTGGTTTCCAAGGCTTCCCATTCCCACCTGTAAGCCCCACCCCACTAGAGCTGGCTTTATCAGACTTTTTACAATTTTACCAAGTTAATGAGTATGAAATGATATGTTGATGAGATTTTAATTTGCATTTTTGTCCTTTTCAGCAGGGAAGTAAAGCATTTTCTCATGCCTATATTTAAAAGGTCTAGTCCTTAGATAGCTCCCCTGGTAAGACTGGATTCAACGGAAGAGCAGAAGAGCTTGGAATTGAGTTGCGGCTCTCAGTAACTCCTGTAACTATCCTGACCCATGAGAAAGAAACTCAGTTACCTGAACTATCTCTGCCAGTTGACTTTGTGGAGGTTGAAGGTTAAAAGGGAAGGGTCTAGTTCCACCCCACTCCACTTGGATGGCTGGAGGCAGACAGTGCCCCTGGTGGTAAACTCTGGTATGGCAAAAGTAAGAAAATTCAGGGCTAGAGAAATAAAATGGCTCAGTGGTTAAAAGCACTAGCTGCTCTTACAAAGGACCTGGGTTCAAGTCCCATGAACAAAAGGGGTGGCTTAAAACAGTCTGTAACTCTAATAACAGAGGATTCAACACCTTCTTCTGGCCTCTGGGGGTACCAGGAATAAATGTACACAGACATATATGCAAGCAAAAAACCCATACACATATAATAATAATGATGATGATAATAATAATAGGAGGAGGAGGAGGAAGAAAATTCATCTTATCCAGGCTCAGTGACACACAGCTATAATCTCAAGAATTTGGGAGGCTGAGGCAGGAGAATTACAAATTCAAAGCCAGCCTGCTCTACATAAAGAAACTCTGAAAAGAGACAGAGACAGAGGAAGGGATGGAGGGAGAGAGAGAATGAGAGGGACAGGGAGAGGGGAAGAGAAGGAAAGAATATCTTGGCTTCAATATTTTCTAAAAAAAAAATTTATTTATCTTATGTATGTGAGTACATTGTAGCTGTCTTCAGACAACAAAACGGCATCAGACCCCATTACAGATGGTTGTGAGCCACCATGTGGCTGCTGGGAATTGAACTTAAGACTTGTAGCTCTTAACCACTGAGCCATCTCTCCAGCCCCTGGTTTCCGTATTTTAACTTATCTCCTGCTAAAGGCTGGCACAGCCCTTGACTGCCAACCCTTCCCAAGCTGGCTTTACCTAGAGAAGCACAGAGTGAAACCTAAACCCAGCATGGCCTTGGAACAGCAGGCTGCTCCCAACCCCACAGCTCTCTCCTCAGCCAACCTGAGCTTCACATCAGGCTCCTATCTTTGAGGCTGACATACCAAGTGGTATTTAAAAAAAAAAAAAAAAAAAAAAAAAATCTTGTAAATCCTCATTTACTAGAAGCAGGAGCCAGAGCAATGTGGTTAGCAGGGATCACTCAACCTTGAGAAAGGCAATTGCATTGCTCCCCATGACTTGCAGGTCAGAGCTCCAGGAACTGGATCTGGGCCCGCAGGAGTGTCCACTCGCTGGAGGGCAAGCGGCACCTTCTTGGTGGCCCTCTCCATGCTTAGGGCATTGCTAGAAGACAGAATGGAGTCTCTTCTTCCTGCAGGCACACAGCACTCTGTCACTGCCAAGGCCGCCCCTCATCAGCTGTGCTCAGGCCAGAACAGAATTTGGCTTTGAGCAAGCCCTAAGAAGAGAGCCAAAGCAAACAACGACCGGACCCCTGCCCCCACCCATGCCCTCACCTCAGTACCTGATGACTCCGACCTCCCCTGGGAGCTGTCTTTGCAGGAAATGGCCTCAGAGCACAAAGGAAGAGCTGTGTGTGGATGAGTCTCAGGAAGGCCCTGGTCTCCAGGAAGGAAAAACAGAGACTGGATTTAAATCACAACATTTGACAACAGGGAGTCGCCATGGCACCAGGTACCTGGTGAGTGACATGCAGGAAGCATGGAGGGGAGGGAGCATGTGCTTGGCTGGATCTAGTCCATGGTTCCCTGGCCATGCTGGGTGGGACACTTTCTCCAGTCCGGTGTCAGGAACAAAGACAGAATTGGACCCAAGGGTCCTGTCTTCTTCTACAAAACAAGATCGTGTGGCTAATTCACCTTCTCTCAAGCACGCCACCCCAGGCTCAGGACAGAATTCCTTCAATACCACTGCCCAAGGCTAGCTTTTCAAAACTTTTTTATATATGTATGCTATGTTTTCATTATTTCTCCCCACTTCCCTCCAGTCCCTCTCATGTCTCCCCTTCTTCTCTTTCGTGGCCCCTTTCTCTTCAACTCTCATTGTTACATATATAAACAAATAAATATGTGAATGCAACCTGCTGAGTCCATTTGGTGTTGCTTTAGTGTATATGGTTTTTAGGGCTGACTGCTTGGACAATGAGGATAATGGATGGGGGAGCATCTCTGGAGACGACTGACTGTTCGTTCCTCTCTCACCAGTCAGTATTTGCCTACTTTACTTAGGGGTGGGGCCCCAAAGCTAGCGTCTTTTTGGTCTTTTAACCTTTTATTGGTTCTTTTGTGAATTTCACATCACCCTCCCCAATCCCACTCGCCTTCCCCTCCCCAGTACCCACCCTCTGCTCTTGCAAACCCCTCCCCATAGGAAAAAAAAAATCTAACTGTGGAAGCTGCAGTGTGTCACAGTGTGTCCCACGGTACACTCTTTTGTCCACACTTTTTGTTCGCAGATGTACATTTCAATGAGTCTCTATCTCCAAGACCATGGTGACGGTACTGTGTAAGGAAGTTTCTAGAAAAGTGAGGAGGATGAGCAGAGGGGAGAGGTATAGAGTTCAGACCAAGTATGCAGCCCTGGTAGTTTTCCTGGGAAAGAGGAGCTCTATTCACGTGACCAAAGAGAGATAATCTGAGGCTTCGGTGGGCCCTGGTGCCTCTTACTCATCAGGGCAGAGCCAATGTGAGGAGCAAGCAAGGCTCCCAGAACCAGCCCCTCCCTCTATGCCCTCTGCCCCACCCCACCGGGAAACTCTTGCTTAGCCAAGACCCCATCTCCCACCCATTTAGGATCCACCCTGCCCCCTTTCCCACCCCACGGAGACCAGCCTCAAGGGTTCTCTGCCTCTCCTCCAGCCTTGGCAGTCTCAAGGTCTGAATGCACTTTAAATCCAACTCTGCTCCTCAACCCTGTACTCGGGTCAATCCCACTGTTGGGGAAAGGCAATGGCTTTGCTCTGCTCCAGTGGGGCTAATGGAGGAGGGGACACAGGGCTGGCCCTCTTATTTTTGCTACCACCTCCATCAGCTGTGTGACCCTCTTCTTCCTGCCTACACAGAAGAAAAGGACCGGATTCACCTTAGCCCAGGACTTCCCCTCAGCACCCACCAAGGAGCTAACAGGGTGGAGAAGACCACAAGAGGTCCAAAAGCCAGGAACTTCCACAGGAGCACCTCAGTCCTGTTTAGGGATACCAGAGCTACACTGCACACACCACCCAGAACAGTGTTCTCTATAGCTCCAAGTCCTCTTTTGACAGAAAAAATATAAAATGCATGGGCATATGACTCTGTATCATGTTGATATAAACTCTCTAGGAAGCCAGATTCCGTCTCCCCCATTTTCACTCTATTATCGGGGGTCTCACACATACACACTGGGGTCTTCAGAGCAAAAGAGAGGCTGGGATTGTCAGCCCCCCTGCTCAGGAGCTGACTGTGGAGGAGCTGAGCGTAGCTGGGGTGCACAGGCCTGCCCTGACGTGCCATGTCAGATTGATTAACTTCATCATGGTCCTGAGCTCCCTAATGTTTTTTTCTCTGAAATGTCTCAGCTCTAAACGATCGTGACCCAAGGCAATTTACGGTTACTTCCATTTTTTTTAATGAAGTCTGATTTAATAGTCGGAATGGTTAATGGCCTCGTCTGTCACACATAATAAAACAGAGCCTAATTGTGTTTTAAAAAGGCCCTTTTGGTATGAACAGAAGCAACTTGATTGAATTGTGAGAGGGCTTCGGCGTGCACTAAGATGGCTTCCCAAGGGTTCCAGGCAAGCTCATGCCAGGTTGCCATTCCGTTCCCCCCTCACCCACCATCATCTTTTCTTCAACAGGAATTTCCAAACTCCCCAAACCAGTTCCAAGCCATGCTGTCTGCTGGCTTCCTCAGGATGCCCCATCCCGGTGCTCACAGGGGTTAGCTCAGCCTCTTCTAATTATAGTCCTTCAGACCCTCCCACGGCAGCAAATGGCCTTGTACCCATTTCATAGCTGGGAAAAACAAGCCTGGCTTGTGACCAAGTCTCCATGCTGGTGGTGAGTCAGGGCCTCGGCAGTTGGCCCTCCTGCCCAGCCAGATCCAAAAAGCCTTCTTCCCCTGTGGCTGGAGGAGGCTCATGACCAGGCAGGTGTTGACATGTGTCTTGCCCTCTCAGAATCTCTGTGGTGAGCCACAGACTCTAAAATGTGTGGGGAGACAGTAGCAAAGAGAAACCACTCACTCACTCCAGAACTCAGAGCTCATTTAAAGGGGCCTGAAATTTGTTTTGAGATTTTTGAACGAATTGGCTTCTACAAAGTACACGTGGTGCCTCCAATAAGAGAGACTAGAGAGTCACGGAGGCAGGATAGGGCTGCCTCTCTACCCTGCTCCTGCTCCTGCTCCTGATATCCAAGCACCTACTGTGTGAACCTAGCCTAGAACTTTGGCCAGGCACAGTGGTTTGTGAAGGCCAGTGGCTCAAGAGAGGTCTTGCTGAGATGGCTCTCCCTGGATAAGCACACGGTGCTCCCAGTGAAAAGTGCACAGGGTTCAGGATCCTAGGACAGGAATGGTTCCAGGTTGTTTCTTTCACCAGGCTGTCATGTGTCCTCTGGTGGTCCCTTCTCAGAGGACCACCCCTGTCTGTAAACACACCCTGATCCTTTTTGCATCAGGGGACTTCGTAAGAGTTAGAAGACCATGGGAGTATTAAATAGCATTTGTAAGTTAGGATAGCCCCTCCTCAGCCAATAGCTGTGGAGTTACCTCAGACATACCTCCAACTTCAGTGAAAATCTGACCTAGGGTGAACCAGGGGCTGGGCATTCACAGACCCAGCATGGGGCTCTATTCTACAATATCTGAAGGACAAAGGAACATGGAGGCCTTTGGCTAGAGGGGCTGGTGGCTGAGAGGGGCAACCAGGAATGACAGCAAATGCCCTCTGCACCGGGCTGGGCCAGAGACAGTCTACATCTGGGCAAGACCCCCTGGCTTCTCTAATGTGGTGATAAGTGTTGGGCAGCGGGGAGCCTTGTGGTGCCAGGCAGCAACAAGATATAGGTGTAGAGTAAGAGTGAAGCTGCATCCGTCAGAGTGGGGCTGTAGTCAGTCAGAGTGGGGCTGCAGTCAGTCAGAGTGGGGCTGCAGTCAGAGTGGGGCTGCAGTCAGTCAGAGTGGGGCTGCAGTCAGTCAGGGTGGGGCTGCAGTCAGTCAGAGTGGGGCTGCAGTCAATCAGAGTGGGGCTGTAGTCAGAGTGGGGCTGTAGTCAGTCAGAGTGGGGCTACAGTCAGAGTGGGGCTGCAGTCAGAGTGGGGCTACAGTCAGAGTGGGGCTGCAGTCAGAGTGGGGCTGCAGTCAGGGGCTGTAGAGAGAATAGGACTGTAGACAGAGTAGAGCTGTAGTCAGACATAGTAGGGCTGTAGACAGTAGGACTGCAGACAGAGTGGACAACGCAGCTTCCACGATGTGAGTAGATCCCTGTTTCTATCTGGCTGGAAGGTGTGTGACCCTATAGGATGATCTCCACCCAAGAATGTGGGTGCTGTGTAAAATCCAACAGCAAGCAGGGGCATTATTCCGCACCCCCTCCCTCTATCTCCAAGACACTTTGGGTAGCTGGAACAGAGGCTCTGCTGTAAGGATAACTACCCAGAGGCCTGGCAGGGCTCAGGCCATGGCTCAGTTGAGTAAGAGTGTGAGGGCCTGAGTCTGACTCCCTAGCTGTACAGGAGCCGTCAGGGGAGTGAGCTCCCATTATCCCGGCACTAAGGAGGCAGAGAATCACTGGTGCTTGCTGCTAACCGGCCTAGCCTAGGCTCACTGAGAGACTCTGGGAGGCCCTCAAAGGAATAAGGGGGAGAAGAATAGATCAGATCACTCAGCAGAATCCTCCAGTCTCTGCACATGCATGCCTGTGCATCATGAGACACGCATGCATGCACACATGCACACACATGCACACACATGCACACACATACACACACATGCACACACACACGCACACACATACACACACATGTACACAAACATGCACACACTCATGCACACACACTGGAGGGGAAGCTATGTCCTAGTTAGGCACAATTGTGTGTGCCTGTAGTCTCAGCTACTCAGAAAGCTGAGGCAGGAGGACTATTTGAATCTAGAAGTCCAGGACCAACCAGAGACATCACTTCAAGGCTCCAACACAAAAATAAAACAAAAACTTTTTAAAAAGAAGCCTGAAGCTTTGCCTTTTGATGCTAAAAGTTCTGACTGGACACAAGAACACATTCTCCTTGAGGACATGAGCAGGGAAATGTTTTGTTTCTGCTTGTCTCTGGCACCATCTTGTAAACGTAAAAGACTGTCTCTCAAGGTGAACCTAATATTTCACTTGCTTTCTGTCCCCTTGCTAGCTTCTGGTAAACATGCCCTTGATGTCAGTGTCCTGTTCCCCCTATCCCCTGGAACCCCCCACTGTCGTATATTACAAGGGGCCCACCACCACCATACTGTATACTCACAGAGAAAGATGGCTGAAAGACTTCCAGACAGGTGATCTTTGAAGTCAGCATTGAGCCAACAGCTCCAGAGCTTAGAGCTGGTCCACCCCTGAGCATAAAACTGTAGCTCACACAGAATGGAGAGGGGACATGGAAATCTTGAGCAGAGGCTTCTCTGGGGAGAAAACATGGCAATGTCATCGTCTCATTGTCTTCCAAGTTTTGACTGAGATCTTATTTTTGTGCAAGTCTGGCATTCAGAGTTGATGTCATTGGGCAGGTAACATAGTTTTTCCTGAGAAGGACTGCAGAATATTTTCACCCAAGAGTTGGACTCTGGAGGTGCCAGAGACATTCTCCACTTGTCTAGTCTGCTCGGTTCCCTTGCACTTCCATTGCTGTTGTGTCACACACACACACACACACACACACACACACACACACACTCTAGCCAGTTAGTGAGTCTTTTTACCCAGACTTAATAGACGTTGTCTGCACTCAGCAGCGGTTCCCCCAGGCAGCCACACACTGCTGTTCTGCTCACACTGGGACCTCATGCTCCACGATTCTCTTGCCCTTACTCCCCAGGTCAGCCTCCTGTTACCCAGCATGGCAGGCACACACCTCTGCTTTCCATGCTTTGCTGAGCCCTCTGAGAACCAGATGTGTTTCCTCAACGCCCATCTCCAGAAACCATCCCCGGTCCACCTCGTTACGCTGTACTTACTATTGCCAAAACTCCTTGGAAGTTGTTTATATCTGTCTCAGTTAGGGGTACTAGTGCTGTGACGAAACACCATGACCAAAGCAACTTGCAGGGAGAAAGGGTCTTTAATCCACATCACTTCTTATCACTGAAATGAGTCAGGGCAGCAACCCGGAGGCAGGAGCTGGTGCAGAGGCCACGGAGGGGTACTGCTTACTGGCTTACTCATCATGGCTTGCTCAGTCTGCTTTTATGCAGAACACAGACCATTAGCCCAAGGATGGTACTACCCATAACAGGCTGGGTCCTCCTCAATCAGTCACTGAGTTAGAAAAATGCCCTACAGTCTTGCCTGTAGCCCAATCTCATGGAGGCATTTTCTCAATTGAGGCTCCCCACTCTCTGATGACGTTAGCTTGTGTAAAGTTGGCATAGAACTAGCCAGCACAGTATCTGTTTTAAAACTTTTTATTGATTCTCTGAACTTCACATCATGCACCCCACCTCCACGAACACCCTCTGCCCTTGCAACCTCCCCCTCAAACAAAACAAGCAAACAAAAACATCGAAAATAATAATAAAATAAAAAAAAACAAAAGTAAAAACAAACCATCTCGCCAGGGAAGCTGCAGTGTGCCATAGTGTGTGTGTCACACGGTATACTCTTTGCCCAAACAGCTATACTTGCAAAAGTTCATTGCAATGAGACATTCATCTGGTTCAAGGTCTCTGACTTCTGCTACATGGTCAATATTAAATCCTCACCCTCACCGAGACTTCTCTTGGATATCCTGTTGTTTGCCCGGTGTCATGGAAATCCGGCAGCTTTGGGTCCGCAGGCCCCGCCCCTTCACAAGCTCCAGCAGTTCATAGGTAGGGTAGATGTTGGGGCGAGCCAACACAAAGCCTGGGTGGTAGCTGTGTTAGTCAGTCCCCCCAGCTTTCCCCCATTATGTCGCCAGGGAGAGCTCTCCCGCACTGCCCAGGAAAAGTGCAGGGCTGTTCACCCTGTGCTGTAGCCAGCTAGGGGTAGGTCCAGCTCTCTACCTCCCCAAGCTGCCCAGGCAAGGGGTGGGGCCAGATTTCACCATCTACTGAAGGCTGTGAGGGATGGGTGGGACAGGGAGGTGGGGGTCTGGGGGTGGAGGAGTAATCCCTCCCCTGCCCATCCCCCTCACAGCAGACTAGAGGATAGGGCCAGCTCTCCCACGCTCATGCCCACCGGCAGGCTCACCCCATACTCCTGCCACCGGGGCCACACTGTGCTGCCCTGGCCAGGTGCAGGGCCTGCGCTCCTAAGTGCTCCATCAGTCAAGGGTCAGGGCCAGCTCTGCGCAGCCCTCAGACATCAACATGGTTCTAGGCAGGATTCTAGACCAGGGACATCCCCATGCTCCCTAGTGATAACATGGGCCGCAGACATCAGCTCGGATCCCCACTCCTGCAGGGCCATGGACCCACCAGACATGGTCCTTGGCTGGCAGAACCATGGGCCGGGACCTCTCCATGGCCTCAGCACTGGCTGATCACATCAGGCTGTTCCTCACC
The DNA here is from genome assembly GCF_011762505.2 of Arvicanthis niloticus. Classification (NCBI taxonomy): domain Eukaryota; kingdom Metazoa; phylum Chordata; class Mammalia; order Rodentia; family Muridae; genus Arvicanthis; species Arvicanthis niloticus. Next base: position 13,253,701 of record NC_047671.1, read on the forward strand.
ACCCTCGTGTCTCCAATTCTGCCTCTCTTCATTGTGCACACACCTTTCCATTTCTCCTTCTCTTCCATCTCTCCACCACTGACTTGCTCATTTTATTCGGGCGAGGGGCTCTGAGTGTCCTCCGCCCCACCTACATCCCGGCACAATATCTTTGTTTGTTTTTGTTTTGGGTTGGGGTTTTTGAAAGAGGATTTCTCCATGTAGCCTTGGCTGTCCTGGAACTCTCTGTAGACCAGCCTGGCCTCAGAGATCCACCTGCCCCTGCCTCCCGAGTTCTGGGATTAAAGGTGAGTGTCGCTGCTGCTGCTGCTGCTGCTGCTGCGGCCACCACCACACCCAGCACAATATCTTCTTTGTGGACATTTTATTGCATATCCTACATCTTCCAAGTTTTGACTGAGATCTTATAGTCTCCATATGTCTTCATTAATCAGTTATTCCTGTTGGCTCCTCAAAACAGTGATCAAGCTGGGTATGGTGGTGCACACCTTTAATCCCAGTATTCTGAAGTCAAAAGCATGCAGATCTCTGTAAGTTTGAAGACAGTCTGGTCCACATAGTGAGTTCCAGGACAGCTAGGGCTATATAGAAAGATTCTGTTTCAAAAAGCAAGCAAGCAAACAAAAACAGTGATCAAAATTATCTTTATGTTCTTTTCTGTTAATTCTGCTATTTTAAGACTTTTGCTTGTTACCTTTTTTTCCTTTTTCTTTGCATTTCTTGTGACTTTAGATTGTACATTATGGAGGTTTTATTGCAGAGATTCTGGATTCTGTTTTCTTCTTCCGAGGAGGGTTGTTTTAGTAAACCATTAAACACCAGCAGGTCATGTTGGTCCTCTGATGGTTCGACTTTGTATTCAATGATGGCAAGTCATTTCCAATTTGGTCTTAGCTCATAGACAGGGGCGTATCCTTCAACTCTTCAGGTATGGGCTTTCTGCCATGTCAGTAGCGTCTGGGGTCCTTCCCAACCTTAGTTACAGTGGAAAGATGAAATCTTGCTCGTTTTCCTAGGTGTCACTTCCCCCAGGAAGCCTTGAGGTTTTGAGTCCTCCACTTCATATGTATCTGCACGTTAAGGAGCCAGATGAGAGTGTGGAAGAAACTCACGCTCTCGGAATCCTTCTTTCCTCATTGGGCTCCATCTTCTCTAGAAGCTTCTGTATAAGACTGCCACTTTCTGACCGAGTTTTATTCATCCACCATGCACTGCAAGGGCCAGAGGGTACTCTGGGTAGAGGAAGTTAAAGGCTCTGTCTACAAAGCTCTACCTAGTGTGGTCCCTTTCTCTCAACAGTTGATCTCCTTCAGCACATATGCTAGAAGTCACTCCATCAAGCCCCTGGAGTTCATACAGTCAGTATTAGCAGAAGGGTTAGTCTGCTGTGAGATGCTCTGTGATTACCAGAACATAGGGTTTAATCATTTGTTTTTAGATACTACTTATACTTTGACAAGTCCCCAATTTATATGCACAGTCCCAGATTCCCTCAATACACAGACTTGAATATCCAGCAGCTCCTGGAGTTTTGGGTAAGCATGGCAAACTTGGGTACGGACAGATGTGACTTACTCTGTCATCAGTTCTATGAGATTGTTCCACTTAAAGTCTCCTCCATCTGAGAAATCCGTACTGCCAATCTTTCACAGTACATTTTAAGGACGTCCTCCGCTCCTCCCTTGGAGCCTACATCCAATCTATCAGCATATTCTGAAAGCATCAGTCAGAATGCAGGGGCACATCTGAGATCTGCATGAACATTAAATGGCAGGAGAAAATGGATAGGAATAGACACAAAACAGTATGTCTGGAGCTGGCCACCATTACAGCCACACAGTGACTCCATGGCTGTGTTAGACCATTTTATCTTTATTCTTTAAATCATTTATATGTGTCCCCTATTCGTATGCTTTCGTATGTATATCAGGTCATTTCTCTCCATGCTGGTCCAAGTCAGCCATCTTGCCTGAATCATTTCAGTAGTCTCCTAACAGGATACACGGCGTCTTCATTGTCTTCCTTATATAGGTTATTCTCCAACCAGCCACCAGGTCACAGTGATCATTTTAAAATGAAGTCATATTATGTCACTCTCATCTATGAACCAACTGGTGACTTTCTAGTTTATTTTATAGTATTTCCAATTTATATAGGGGAAGCAGGAAGCTTGGTATGGTGGCTATAAAACCCTCATCCTAGCTGCCCAGAAACCTGTATTCTGCTAGCAGCCTTCAGATGAAGATGTAGAACTCTCAGCTCCTCCTGCACCATGCCTGCCTGGATGCTGCCATGCTCCCACCTTGATGATAATGGACTGACCCTCTGAACCTGTAAGCCAGCCCCAATTAAATGTTGTCCTTCTAAGAGTTGCCTTGGTCATGGTGTCTGCTCACAGCAGTAAACCCTAACTAAGACAGGCCTAGCACACCATGGGTGGTACCATCTGAGCAGGTGGTCCCTAGTTGTATAAGCAGGCTGAGTAAGCCATAAGGATCAAGTCAGTAAGCAGCACCCCTCCATGGCCTCTACACTTGTCACTTGTCCTGCCTCCAGGTTCCTGACCTGCTTGAGTTCCTGCCTTGGCTTCCCACAGTGATGAACTGTGATCGGGACACGTAAGACAAAATAAACTCCTTTCTCCCCGAATTGCCTGTGGTCATGATGTTTTATCACAGCAATGGAAACCTAAGACACTGAGCATAGTGACATAACTCTCTGTTTTTAAAAGTCAAAGAGGCAAATAACGACAAAATACCCACTACTTTTATAATAGTTTCTAAAGTTGATTGTTGCTCTTTTGCTTACAATTATTTCACAGTCTTTCAGATTTTAAGATTTGTTTTAATGTCCCACCATGCTTATAGTGGGGTTCTGTGTTTTGAAGAAGAGTCACTGAAGTGGCATCCCTTTCATACCTCATAGCAGATGGTCATACTGATTACTGCACATTGGATTGCCATATCCTTTTATGGTAAGTCTATTTCCTCCTTCTAATTCACAAATTATTTTTTCCGTTAGATAGATCCCCAACCATGTCTTCCCTACTGGTTTCGGTATTTATTCACTGATGGTTCCAGCCTGAATCAGTTCTCACAATGGCGGCTAAGTCATGATGACTCCCACATATTTATTGGCAGGCATCCTTTGTGAGAACACGCTCTTTTCTCCTGGTGGAGACCATTCTAGGGTTTAATGTTAGCTTCAACTGCTCTGCCGTCTGAAGGTACAGATTTTGGATAGAGACATTTTGGATACAATATGGGAGACACTAAGCTCAAATCTGATGATTGGAGGGACCCGGTAAATCCGAAACGAAGATGGGACAAAGTTGGAGCATTCAAGGGCAAACAAGAAAGTCAGGGAAGCTGGAACACAGCAATGCATCCAAGAGGGACTATAAGGGGGCAAGGTCAGGGAAGCAGCGTGTCTAGGTCGTGGGGAGCTTGTGGGCCAGGCTGAGGCCACTGGCTTCAACCTTAGAGCAACAGGAAAAGAATGAAGGGCATGAGATCATCTATTTTGCTTCTTTGAAAGGTTACACTTTCTCTTCCTAGGAGGAGACAACTTGGTTGAAGTAGTTTTCTAATGCCTTGGGTTAAAGAGGGCATGCTCCCTTAATCATGGCTCGTGGTAGCACACAATGACATGGCTTTTTGAAAGGCAATTCTGTAGTAACTCAAAATTGCAGACAATTTGGTCCAGCAATTCTACACGGAGAATTTCTTATTTGCATATGCAAAACGGCACAAGTACAATGTCACTCAATGAAACATAATTTATAATAGTAAAACACTGGCGACAATATGTGTTCGACAGCAGGGGACTAATTGACTATGTGATAATGCATCCATACAGTGGAGTATTATGCAGTTGGCAAAAGAAATGAGTGCGTTCTTCGCCCACTAACATAGAATAATTTCTGAGAAATAATAAATGACACAGGCTACAGAACAATCAGAGCATTTAGGGAGGGATGACTCATACAGTGGCTTCTTTGGTCACGAGCCACATCTTGGGAGGAGATGATATAAACTGATAATGCTGATTGTCTCTGAGGAGGAGTAAGAAAGACTAATGGCTACTCTCCTGCAGACTGCTCCCATTTTGTTTTCTCTAAGTTTATTCCTATTAAAAAGTAGGATGAACGTTAGAAGGTCGTCTGTCACGCAGGTGGAAAGCAGTAAAAACCAGAGATTGTTTGAGGTCCATGTCACCTGGCACAGCTGATGGAGGCAGAAGGATAAGTCTCCTGTCCTCTATGGACATCGGGGTCCCAAAGAAGCCGTCTCAATCAAATTGCCTTGGGATCCCTAAGTTTGTCAAGCCCACGGGTGGGTAGGCAGTGATGAGTGGGTGGGCAGGAAGCCTTTAGCCTCTGAGTGCCAGCCTGGTGCTGACCCAGTCCTCATTGTTATCGTTGAATCAAATCCACCCGCCTCAAATTCTCAGACCCTTTTCTGTGCTCCTGGGTTTGCAGTCTAGAATCTTCGCCCTCTGGTCCCCCTTCTTGCCTGCTGCCCAGCTTTGCCTTAGAAACAAGTTGTTCCACCCATCCACTCTCTGATCTCAATACACACACACACACACACACACACACACACACACACACACACTCACACACACACACACACACGGCAGCTCAGTTATCTCATGGAGTACCACTATAGTGTCTCTCTCATCCCAAATGACCTCCCAGGGTGACCCTAGTGATCCCCATGAACATGATCTCCCATTCACCAGCCTCAAAATGTATCTATCCCATGTCCCCATTCCTAACCCCATTGATAAGCACTCTAATTATTAAGAATAATTCTACTTCCCATCTGTGGAAGAATGTTCCTATCATCTTTGACCTGGGTAGGTAGGTAAAAGAGCTGGCGTCTCAAGCCACCCCCTTTGGGTGCTGAGTGTGGGTACTCATAACCACACTCTACCACCGTCCCTCTGGATGCTCAGATCAGGGTTCACATCCTCTGCACCGCATGCTGGTCATGTTTCCTTCTTCTCATGCCTCCTCTCACACTCGAGTGAGGAACTCAGTGAGTCCTAACCCCATGGATATCTGCAGGGAACCAGCCTTTGGGAGGCGCCAATAAGAATCATCACTATGGGATGGCTGTTTTGAAGTAGGGCACACGGGGATGTTTCTGGGACAGGCTGCCACTTAGTTTCAGTTCTGAATTCAACATGTCTCCACACTGCAAAGGAAAGTTGCAGGCCTTTGGGGCTCAAATGCAAGTTTATACCTTGGGAGACTTTCTGTGTAGAACTGGGCATGCCCCTACACTGATGCATTGACCCTGACAGTTCCCTTACACTTATGAAGTAAAACAGAGTGGACTGGATCACTGTGAGCAAGCTAGAAACCACAGACCTCGAGGTGAAAGTTACTTCCCACGTCCCCACAGGGGCATGGGCTCTCTCATATGCTGCCTTCCCTTGCCTAGTATTCTACAGAGGGCCCCACAAAGCCACGTAGGAAAGATGTATAATAAATGCCTTATTGATAACTGAATGCAAATGTTCAATGCAACTTTACAGTATGTTCACTGTGTTATTCTTCATCAAACTGCAGCTCACTGCTCTGTGCGAAGTCACATACCAAACATTACTCTGACAATATTTCCACCCAATCCTGTGTGATGCCTTGCCTCAGATAGCATACATCTTTGATTTATACTAAATAAGCCTTCTCTATAGCAAATCCTAGAAGACTCACTCTCAGGGCTCAGTCTACAAAAAACAAAAGGATTATCCACGCTTAATTTTTTTTTTTTAAAGGCAGACTCTCTTTAAGTAGTCTTGGCTGAACTAGATCATGCTATGTAGACAATGCTGGCCTTGAAGTCCCAGAGATCCTCTTACCTCCTCCCCTACCCTCCAGAACTGAGATTAAAGGCGTTTGCCACCACGCCCAGCTCATTATCCAGAATTTATAACTTTACTCCACTCACCAGCTTATGAAGCCCCTTGGAATAATTATGTGTTGCTCCTGGTCCTTCTTGCTAAGCACCTGGAGCCCAGGAAGAGGCCAAAATGACTTCAGACAGTCTCCTGGAGACGTTAAGCAATCCTAAAAGGCTAGAAGCCCTACTGACTGACGTTGCCTCTTGTTCCTTTGCACAGGATTATGAGCAGCCTCCATCTTTCACACCATTTCTTAGGTCAGAGAAGCCACCTAACTTATGAAGGCCATAGGAACTTAGCTTGAATAACTCCATGTTGGTTTGGTTTAGTGAGGTCTGAGGTCTAACTCAGTCCAAAGCAGTGGATTTTATCTGTCAGTTCTTAAAATGGTACCCAGAACATGAGCTCCACCCACATCCCACACATGCATCTAGACTTCTCTGTACAAACTGATATGAGGGTTTATTTATGAGCTGAAAAAAAAAAAAAAAAAAAAAGACGCCGTCTCATTACCTTATTTCCACTTTTATTGCCAACACCAAATGACACCTTATATGGCAACCGAGACATTTGTGACATTTGTAGCTCTTCCAGCAGTGTGCCCGTTGGCCTGGTGAAGAACACAAGGCAATACCTCACCACTCAGCAACAGCCTTACCACCATCAGGCTTGACCAGCAGGATGCCCTGCACCTGCACCATCCTGGTGAGGATCTTGGTGCTACTATGGAAACAAGCAGTCTCTGAACTTGGTAGTTTCTCTAGTTTCTCCTCCTTACTCAGTTGCTTAAAGCCTATAGCAGATGTCAGTTGGTGGAAAAATAAAAGCTATCTGTTTTCCAGGCCAGAGGCCAGCATGGGGAGGTGGAAGTTGGCTGGCTTTCTTTATTCCTTCTGTGTAGAAGCTGTGCAAAGTGGAAGGAAGTTAAGGAAACCCACGGGGGTGGAGGGGCTGCAGAGCTGCAGAGTAGCCAGACTCTATGTGCACAAGAACTCAGCAGGCAGGTCTCCCTGCCTGACCTGCACCCTCTCCCAGCACCCAGGGACCCAGAATCAGAAAGACCATTAAGCTCTCAACCCTCCCTCTCTCCCTCCCTCCCTGCCTCCCTGCCACCCCCTCCTGTGCCAGGTCTCTCAGATTCTTTCCCTCCAGGTCAGAACCTGAGACAAGAGCAGTAGCTCATCTTTGAAGAGCTTATTTGGTTGAGGCCAACATTTGCATGTGTGTAATCCTCTTTACACTGCGCTCTGCTCCACACCCTCCCACACACACCCCACACCCCTCCCCCCACCCACCCCGCTTTCCCAATTGCTGAGTGTCATCACCTCTCCTTGCCTGATGAGTAAGTTTGTAGGGACCTGCCATGATTTCTTGTCATGTATCTGTTCCTAAAGTTATTTTATAATCCCCAAGCCGAGGGGAGTCAGCTATGACTTCTTCTGACTTAGATACACTCAGATATGGAGTCCAGAGGGCTCAATGAGGAAGCTTCTCAGAGACACCTAGTTGATCCCAAAGACTATGTTCTCACAACGGCTACTGATTATACAGTCAAAACACATTTCTTTTCAGACATAAAGTCAGAGGGCTGCCCACACCATCTCAGCTGAGTGCTGTCATGGAACACCGGAGCCCAGATAAACAGGTTTCACTTTCTGGAAATTACCTTACTAGAAATGTCAAAAACAAACAAAAACAACAACAGAACCAAAACAGTGAGATTTCAAATTGCATACACAAGAGAATACCCCCCCCCCCAACAAAGCCATTTCTTTGTTCTAGAATCTTCTGAGGTTCCCCTTGCTCTAACCCTCACTGTTTTACCCCATTCCTGTCGTCCCAGTTCACCAGGGCCAGAGCCTGTGCTTCTGTGTAAGTGGGACTCTCAGTGACCCCTCCCACTATGAAAATTTTGACTGCTCTCTTGTGACCTCTGTGTTTGCAGGTCCCCCACTCTGTCTTAAAATTTGCTCTGGTAACACCAATGACAGCAGCCAAGGCTCTCCCATTGGGGAGAGTATTTCTCCCACTGGGGTCGGAGACTTACCATTCCTGAAAATGGTTAGCTGATCAACTGATCAACTAAAACATTTGATTTAAACTGAAATTAAAATATACTCATGTATCAGCGAAAGCCTTGAGTGAGCCCTCATACCTTATTATATTTGAAAATGTTTGTGTGCACATCATGTATGGGTGTGGGGGTCAGAGAAACATTTGCAGGCGCAGGTTCTCTCCTACCATTCTCGTCCTGGAGATTGAACTCCAGGGTCGCTTCCCAAGTAGGTACCTTTCGTTACCCACTGAGCCATCACACCACACCCACTTGCCACCTTGACCCGCCAGACTCTCGCACCATCTTCTAAACTTGGCATCATCTCCTTCCTATAGCATGTGTTGCAAAGCATGGTTCTCATGCCAAAACAAAGCCTATTCCAGGCTTGATTTTCTTTTTCTTTTTTTAAGGAAAACACTTTGCAGTCCGGGTTCTTTATTTCTCTTTTGTACACTAGGCCATGAATTCGTGTGGAATGGGCTCCAGCAGCTCGGGCTCTTCCATCAGTCTCACAAAGTGTGCTTCTCTGGGTGGTGCAGGCTGGCCCTTCAGCTGAACCCAGGTGCCTTCTCTTTGGCTTCCTTTTTTTTTTTTTTTTTTTTTTTTTTCCCTAATCATTCTCCTTCCCCCCGCTTCAGGAAGCTGTCTCTGCTCTTCCAGTGCTTGACGTGCTCAATCCGCACACTGATGCTCTTGGTCAGAATCTTGCCTTTAACTTGCTTGTTTACAATGATGCCCACGGCATGCTGGGTAACATTGTAGACTTCCGGTTTTGCCGAGGTAACACGGGGCATTCCTTTTGAACAGTGCCCATTCCTTTGATGTCTACAATATCACCCTTCTTGTAGACTCGCATGTATGTGGCCAAAGGAACAGCTCCATGATTCCTAAAAGGCCTGGAGAACATATACCGAGTGCCTCTCCTCTTTCCCTTTGTGTTCGTCATTTTGGCGAGTTACTGAAAGATGGCTGCCGCAGCCGAAAACCCAGTCTTGATTTTCTAAAGATAGTGATTACTAACTTCTACGTTTCTGTTGTAGTGCACACGTCCATACCCCAAGTTGTAGAGAAACATAAGGTGCTGTTAGGACTACGGTACAGGCTGGGGTGTGGCTCAATGGGAGAGTGATTGTTTAGCAGGCACAGGCTTTCATTTGTATCCCTAGCATGAGATAAAATAAACAAACAAACAAACAAACAACCGAGGGCACACGAACAAAGAAAGAGGACCAAACCGCAGTAGTTGCAGTTTTAACTGAGACCCATGTGGCCTCAGCTGCCGCTGCCAGATGTGCACTAAGACAAGATGCTGTCCCCTGGTTTTCAGGGTCAGGTTGAATACCTCCCCCCACACTAGGCTCTTCCCACTCAATGCTAATGCTGCTATAAAATAGGCTACCCATGTCTCCCCACCCCACCTCTGCTCCACACACACAGGTATTTCCCAGCTCCATAGAACCTGGAAGGGTCACTGATCAACATGGACCCTGTGGACAGAAATAAAGGAGGAGCAGGGAGACAGCCTAGCAAGCTCTGTGAGGAAAACGATGAGGACAAATGAGCTCTCTGGAAGAAAGGCATCCTGAGATAAACCAGCCGGGTCAGGTCTTCCGAGCACCCATCTGCTAGCCTATGTGGCCTTTCCCCTGCTCTGTACAAGATACACACAAGTGGATGGGGTTACAATTTAATGGTAGAGTACACGGCTCAATCTCTTTCTCTCCCCCCTCTCTCCCTCCTCACACACAAATAAATTAAGGGAAAAAAAATGAATCTAGTATCTAACCCCAAGGTTTAATGACTCAGGTAATGCTAACTAAATCTAAAGAACCCCTCCTGAGCCTCCTCTATTTCGAAACCTGCTTTGTAACATATGACAACATTCACTCTGTTGTTTCCTTTAACATATCCATCACCGCCCCTCCCCCAGGACCCACTTGGTATTATTGTGCATGCGTTCCTGCATCCCTCGAACACCCAAGCGCTATTGTCAGCTATTGCTATCAGAGGGGGCATCATTTTCAACAGAGGTGGTTATGGAAGACTTCACGTAGGAGCTGAATTTAAATTGGGTCTTAAAGATGTGAGTGAATTTGAAATGCAAAGTAAGGCCAGAAAGCTTTCCAAAGCAGAAAGCCACTTTCAAGTTAGCAATGTGGCCAGGGAGTGTCGTTATTGTGCGTGGTCACTGGCATGAACAAAAAGCCAAAGCAGGGCTGAGAAGGAGTCACAGGATCTGGGGATGATAGGAAAGGGTCATGATAGAGGTGGCATCTGAACTTTTTTTGTTTTTTTGGACAGGGTTTCCCTAAGTAGTAGCCTTGACTGTTGTGGAACTCATTCTGTGAACAAGGCTGGCCTTGAACTCCCATGCGCTGGGATTAAAGGAGTGCACCACCACCACCCAGCTATCTGAACCATCTTTGAAGAGAACAGTGTCATTTTTCCTACATCAGGAAAAAGACATTCAAGGTCCTTAAGATCCAAATAAGCAAAACCACTAGAGCCAGAAGCAAACCTAGGGGGGCCAGCACTAATGACTTTAGCATCTTTTCTTGCCTTTATCTATTCCTCACCGCACATGGCGGACATGGGAGTGCTTATCACACAACAGAGCTTTGTCATTCCCAGAGAATTTGTCTTACCACTCTGTCTTCTCTGGAATGTACTGGTGGTAGTGAGGTGCTAGGGATAGAATCCAGGGCCTTGCACATGCTACGCTAATGCTCCACCAATGAACCATTACTGACTAAATCTGACAGTTTCATAGTGTGTACAGCACACTGCTCCCATGCCTGCCCCTCCTCTCCTTTCCCACTCAGGCAGCCCCTCCCTCACCACGTCATGTTCACACATTCATATCTTCCTGCTTTATTTATAAGTCACTGATTTTAACCAGGACTATCTGTAAACACAGCTCAGGAACTAGCCACTGGAATCTGGTAGGCTCACTGTTGACCATGCAATAAAATACAACAGTCTCTTCTCTTTGGAGACAGTAGCCAATAGTTAGCAGAGAAGGGTCCAGCTCCATGAACCCTGTTCCCAATCCATGACTAGTCGTTTACAGGCTCAGGCTGGTAGAGCCTAGATGCCGGCACTATAGCTGGTATGTAGGTTGCTATGGATACCATTTGAAGCTCTTCTTCCTCTCCTCTTTACCACGTTCCCGGAGTCTTAGGGTGGTGTAAATGTCCTATGGAGGTCTAAGCACACCACCCTTCTCATCATCCCAGGCAGCAGTAAGTTTCTTCACTCAGTGCTTTTTGGTGCCTGCATCCACACAGTGTTCAAAGGCAAGCTTTGTTAAGAAAAGGGAGCCCTACACTTTAAGAAATGCATTCATACAGCAAAAACAACCTTGGCAGACTAAGCATGAGAAGAAACCTGGATAAGATATAAGGAGGCCTTTAATCCTAGCACTTGGGAGGCAGAGGCAGGCGGATTTCTGAGTTCGAGGCCAGCCTGGTCTGCAGAGCAAGTTCCAGGACAGCCAGGGCTACACAGAGAAACCCTGTCTCAAAAAACCAGAAAAAAAAAAAAAAAAAAAAAAAAAAAAAAGATATAAGGAGGCCTCTGGTTGGAGAAAAGGGGATCACTCTAAGCTAGAGAGAAAGGCTCAGAAGGGGAAAGCAGGATTAAACAAGACCACCATGATGTGTGTCCCTTCCCTCACAGTCAAGCACCCAAGGATAACTGTGGAAAATGAAGAGGTGACAGCAGTCAGAAGGGTGTCTCAGAACATAGACACAATTGGCACAAACTGGTCTCCACGGCCTTGGCTGTGAACAGCAGAGATGGGCATAGCAAAGCTGTCTGAACTTTTCCCATCTACAGCTCCAGAACCTGCATGAACCGTAGGAAATGGAGGTGGAGACCTGGAAAAGGCAAAGTGATGACTGGAATCCTACAGAAACCATGCAGAGCCAAGGGCTCAGAGCAGATCTCAGCAAACATGTCACTTGACCTCTGCTGAGCTACAGAAGAGTGTCAGGGGCTTGAAGATGGGGTTTTAGTCACAGTGTTGTCACCTTTGGAACGGTGAAGGCACACCTCAGCTATGGCCTCATGGGCCTAGATGCCAGTCAGTTTCTGTTGAGAATGTTAGCAACCACTGAGGAAACAGGAAGGACAGTGTAATGCCAAGATGAAAGGGAAATCTTAACTGTACTCACTACTCTCGTTATGAAATTTAAAAATTAGCTTTCAATTTTTTATGTGTTTGCATAGATATATTGTGTATGCTTTGGTTACTGCTCTGTTGCTGTGAAGATCCACCATGACCAAGGAAACTCTTGTGAAGAGAAAGCATTTAACTGGGAGCTTGCTTACAATCTTGGAGTCAGTCCATGATCATGGTGGGAAGCACACAGGCATGGCAGTAGAACAATAGTTGAGGGCTCTCCATCCTGATCCAGAGGCACAGAGAGGCACTAGGACTAGCATGGGCTTACGAAACCTCAAAGTTCAACCCCAGTGAGACATCTCCTCCAAGGCCATACCTCCTAATCCCTTTCAAACAGTTTCACTAAGGAGCAAGCATTCAAGCATATGAGTCTATGGAGGGCATTCTCTTTCAAACCACTATAGTCTGTGTTATCACATGCATACAGAGCCTGTGGAGGTCAGAAGATGGCATAGGATGCCTTGTGACCGGAGTTACAGAAAGTTGTGAACTGCCATGTGAGTTTCATGATAGGAATTGAATTCAGGTCCTCTGAAGATCAGCTGGTGCTCTAATTACTAAGCCATCCTTTCAAACCCTAATTTCGTACCTTTAGAAAACACCCATAAATTAATACCCTAAAAGTACTTTGAGGGTAATCACAAATTGTTTAAAAAGCGACAGATTCTGACCCAATATCTGAACTTATCAAAACTACAACTAGCAACTACCCACAAACCTTCTCATGTTATATTAAATTAGCTCAACATTATGCATGTACCTGATGGACTATGTATGCTCAGTGGGTCTGAATATTGCTGCTAGCTGAGCAAACTCTACTTCACTGAACATTTGGATTGGACACCTGCAATGGACTAGTAGAACAGGCTATGTTTTAAAAAAAAAAAAACATGCATGACACATTTCAGTTCTCAAATTTAATTCCAAACACCAAATTTAAACAGGCCAACTATCTTTTGTACTGCTTACCCCAAGGCAAAAAAACTACATTTCTACATACCTACTATGGGTTGCTGTTTGGCTTACTACATTTTTTAAAAAGTCTTCTTGTAACTGATTGGTGATTTCTATGCTTAATGGTCAGTGAGGGAAGTGCCCACCGTTTCCTGTTGTGCACATACAAACCATTAAGGCTGGAGAAAAACACATACCAAACAATAGTTCTCTCTGGCTGCTGGACTTTAGGTGAGTTTTTGTTTGTAGTGGTACTTTTGCATTTTATAAAAACGAGAGTATATTTTAAAAAGTGTGGAATCAGAAAAGAGTTGAAAACAGAATATCTCAGCCACTAGATGCCAGTTAAAGACCACAAAAATATTTTGTATTCACAGACATGTGACTGTCAAAATAACTTATGGGCTTGCAGGCAGAATGTGGGGCAGGTGGCCCATTCAATCCTACACGAAGCAATGCCCTCAGTCCTCTGAAAACCATAGTAGGCAACGCTGGGCACAATATGGGTGATCACCTTGTAAGCTCTGACTTCCTTGGCCATAGGAGCTAGATAGACTCTGGTAATACAGAACAGGATACAGGTAACTGGCCTTCCTTAATAGAGGAAGCAGGGAAAGGGAAAGGAAAGAAAGAAAAAAAAAAAGGGGGGGGGGGGGGGAAAAAAGTTAGAATGTGCCTTTAGCAGCCACACTATTGCTAAACCTCATCAATAAGTTTCCTTAAGCATTTGCAGCTCCTTCAGGAGGACAGCGCCTTTGCATGAGGACAATTCCAAGCAGGCACTGAAGTGACAGCAGTTCGCTGTGCAGAAGTGGTTTCTCTGTGTCTCTGCTTGGTCTCTTCAGTCTCTCCATCTTCCTCTTGGCTATATGGCCGCCACATAGTAACAAAGCAAGGGCCTGGCAGAGGGATTTCCAAGGCCCCAACTTCCCACATTCCTTAGGAGTGTCTCCATGCTTTCTTCAAATCAGAATGTAGCATTTTCCACCCTGGACCTGACCCATTCGCTTAGTGCTGACACGTACTAGTTAGCATGGATGGTGCTGACTTCATAGACTGTGGATTGGGCTTAGTCACTATTGCTCAGCCATGTTCACAAATGCTCTAGTGTGAAAGAGGATGAAGTACACAAGGGAAAATGCCTACCTATTGAGAGCACAGTATGGCCAGACAGGCAAGATTGTTCTAGACGCCCAGGTGAGACCAGGCTGGCCCAGAAGCAGGATGCTGCTGCATCAGTTCTACAGCCATTGCTAACCACCCCAGGAGATCTTAACTTTCTCAGAGCTTGACAGTTAAGTTTTTACACAGTGCCGACTCAGTGACTAGTTAACATCAACCCTGTGCTCTACGTTCACTGCTCAAATGCTCACATTTCATTCCTTAACCATCCTCAAAAATCATACCTCACTATGGGGAAATTCAGGAAACAAGGACATTTAAGGTGGACTGATGAAATGATTTAATCACAGGAATAAGCACAATTAGATCTCTGATCCTAAGTCTAATTTATTTCCCGTCACTCGGGAAGTGACAAGCATGGCTTGTAACTATCACAGTATTCTGCCTGACTCTCTGACAACTGAAGCAGGCAGCTGGGCTTTGTCATTGAAGACAAAGACATCATTGAAGAGTGATCATTACAGCACAATGTCCTTCAAGTTCTCCATCCTGTGCTCTCTGCTAAACCACCTTTAGATGTGGTACCTCTGCTGAGAAACACTCGGAGCACTTGCAAATCAGACAGACCCTCCCACCATGACCCATAATCTTAAAGGGCTTGTATGTTCAAAGCTTTCCAACCAGCTACTGATTGGTGAAGAACTGTTATCCTCGGTGACCATGTTGGTTTGAATAAAGGCACACAGACTGTTAAGAGTCAGACATAAACTGAAAAGCTGTGGACACAAAATACTTAAATTTAATGGTAACATCAATCTCAACTCTGGACATTTCTGTACTTAATATCAACAATTACATATTCTGATAATGAGTTTTTCTAAGGGTTTCTTTAATTACAGGGGGGTAAGAAACAGACTATAAAAGAGTGAAAGCAGGGCAGAAAATAAAACTGTGCCCTGTTATACATACCATTAGAAATTCTGAGCACCAAAAATTAGTTCTCCAAAGTTTAACTTGACTTTATCCACCTATATTTGGTTTTATTTAAATAGAATAACAGGGTGTGTTGTATGTAGAATGCTTTACTTAGAAAAATAAAATTTGACACACTTTTCAGTGATTTTCATTTTGAGAAAATGTTGTGCCTCTTGCTTCCCTTACATAGGTAGCCTATAGCCAGGTAGTGGTGCCACACAGCTTTAATCACAGCACTCGGGGAAGCAGAAGGATCTCTGTAAGTTCAAGGCCAGCTAAGGTGAAAACAGAAAAACCCTGTCTTAAAAACCAACCCTCCCTCCAACAAAACCAACCAACCAACCAACCCCTGGGTAGACTGTAATAAAAAGTCCCTCCTGTAACAACTACTGAGCACTGAGAGAAACCAATGCTCTGCAGGCCACTAATTCTGCTGCAAACGAAAGCACACACTTACTGCTCTAAAATGCCCCACACAAGAGCTTGACTAAAAATTGAGAATGAGGTTAGGCACGGTGACACACATCTTTAATCCAGCACTCAGGAACCAGAGGCAGACAGACAGAGATCTCCTGTGAGCTCTATGCCAGCACAGTCTACAAAGTTCCAGGACAGCCAGAGCTGTCGCACAGAGACGTCCTCTCTCGAAAACCAAAATAAAACAAAAGTTGAAATGAACAAATTGGGTTCTTGGGCAAAACAACTTTTTTTTCCTTTTAAACAGAAAGTGGCAAGCTAGACATTCCTATTAAAATACTTTATTCCAAGGGCCTTCACCTTTCCCCTGCAGCCCAAACACTTTTATACAAGTAACTACTTGAGTCATGTGCATGAACATGGTATTTACATGACTCAGTATGGTTAAATGCTGCTAATAACAGGCCAACAGAAACAAGATCTCCTGTGAAAACAACATACCATTTAGCAGCAGAGGGCATAAACCTCCAGCTGCTGTTCAACAAGCATGGCTTCATAGCAGACTGCTGTTAGGCAACCGGCTGAAGACTGCCAATTTGCTACCATCACACACACAGGTAGCACTAGACTCTCAGGGAGTTCTCTACCAATGTAGCCATGTAATGAAAGAAAACTAGTATCTGCACATGCAGAGGCTGCTGGTGCAAACGGAGCACACCACACTGCCATGCACCCCCTCCTCATGGGTACATTCCTGAATGCTCCCAGCAGACACCTGTGGCATTTGCCTCCAGCTACCCAGACTTTATGGTAGGTATCTCGTGGTTGTCAATCTTCTGCTTGGCACTCACAGTGGCTGCTTAGTAAGTAATGTCTGGGTTTTTTCCATGTTCACATGTACAAGGTGCACTCTAAGGCCTCCAGACCACTCCATAGTGGATGAATGCCCCCACAATGTCCTTTCTGAATCATGTGTTCAGAAGCACCTTTGCTTTCCTCTGGATCACATCTCTTTCCAATTTTAGAACTTTTAAAAGTAATTAACAGTATTATGAGGCAGAGAGGGACAAAAACAAACAAAACAAAATAACCTCAAATTCTATTCACATTGTTAACTATTATGGTAACATTCAACTCCCAAACTTCCTGGGGAAGCAAGCTTTGTCTATTACTGATTTACCCCTGAACATCTACATGAATTTGGTCTCAATGATCTTGCCTTCTGTTAGTATGTTTAAGAATGCAAACCCTGTAGTCCTAATATGTACAAAGCAGCATACACATTTTTTCATTAAGAGGATTTTTACAAATATTCACTGAAGAATTTTAGATTCCCATTTGTGAAGTTCTACATTTTAGAAAGTCTTGATTTTGATGGAAAACATTCTGTCAAAAATGAAGCTGGAGCCCATGAACTGATGGGAAGGAGGAAGACACATAACTTTTTACTATTCTGTGTATGGTTAAGTAGGCAAAGGTGGAGGTCAGAGGACAACTTTGCAACCACTTCTCTTCCTCCCTTCAGGTGGGTTCTGGGGATCAAGTTCAGGAAGGGCTTTTACCTGCTGAATCCTCTTGCCCCACTCCCACAAGTACATACCGACTGCTAATGCAGTCTTCACCCTACCTCTCGGCCACGTTTGCCACTAAAGAATGACTGCACAGGATGACGTCAGCCTGCCATCCACACTTCTGCTTCCTGTACCAAAGGAACTCAATTTACTTTGAGGAGGAAGAGTGATGTCCAGGCGTGAAGAGCTTAATGGTTTTCCATGTTCTGCCACTTCATACACACAGCAGAGAACCCATACCACAGCAGGCTGGCCAACAAACAGACGTTCCTAATGTTGGGAGACACTCCAGTCAGGTTACCTCATGGGCTGGTGCAGCAAGAACTTTAACCAGTGGTTTTTAAGACTGTTTTTTGTTTGTTTGTTTGTTTGTTTTTAATAGTTAGATGCTATAGCAATTTTAATAGTAAACCTGTTTTACTTCCAATAAAGATGTTCACCTCATTAATGTCTGGGCTGTTCGATGCTGAACAGGGTTGTGTACTTCAGCTTCCAAGGTTCTATTTCTCAGATAGGAAGTTATGGCTCAACCAGAAGCTTCTCAATTATTTCATGTTGATCATGTAACTCTAAGATTAGGTCTCTAGTACTTTTCAAGGAGGCCTTAAAAAACAACACAACACACACAGTTATGTGGTGTTAAGTATATTTACATGATAAACTTGAATTTCATTCTTTTTGTTTAAAACATAAATGTTGCCTATTATCACTAATTTGCCACAGGCAAACTGGAATTAAAGCATGTAACTACTACTGTGCAGTGTTTTGGGTAAGCAGGGCCAATTTATCTGAGAAAGGGACAGGAAAAGCTCAGGTGTATCACTTCAAATTTAAAAAAAAAGATATATCCTTAAGACTATACCCGCATACATACAAAATCCCTTTTTTTAATTCACGAGTTAGACAGTAGATACCCAAATGTAATTATCTCAGAAAGACCACCTTACACCAAAATCAAAACAAATCGGGTCCCATAATGACATGGTAAATAACTCAAATGTTTCTTTTTAATGCTTGGAATTGTGTCCACCTTCCTTCCGAGGGCGACAGGGCTGTTAACACAGAGAGCAAAGGCAGGAAGTGAATGCACAGAGACACACACAGATCTGTATAAAATGCACCAGGAATCACAGAACATGTAAGCAACATTTTCTTAGGCAGAACTATTTCTTTAATACATTAAATAGACTGAAATATATTTGGTGTGGACAGGAAATAAGTATTTCACAATTTTAACTGGAAACCAGCTGTAATAAAGCCTCAGCTCATTAATTAAAACACACACACACACACACACACACACACACACACACACACACACACACACACACCATTGTCTGACAATCACTGAGAGAAGGCTTACAAATAACACACTTAGTATCTCCATCACAGTGCATAGCATCAGCCACTGAGGACTACCGGAGAGCAGGAACAGGGTTTACGTCTGCCAAACAGCATTATGAAGTCCATGGCGTTTTAGAACAACCCTTGGCTCCTGAGCTCAGTCTAGCTGGTAAGCACCTTGAGAGTGGGATATAAGACTTGATAGCAAACGGTTCCAACTCTACAGGGACACTGATTCCTTTATCTGCTTCTGGATGACACATTTAGTAACTTTAAGACAGCATCCACCAAAAAGAAACACAGTATCACATTCTGGCTTCTTGAGAAGGACAGACTGGGAAAGAGACCAAAGCATCAAAGACCATGTTTTCCCTTGTAAGAGAAGGCATCTATCATTTCACACTGTTTCTGTTACAAGAACTCCTAAGGACACAAAATGTACTCACACCTACACAGATCACCCCTATCTTGTTGCCTCTTTTCATTACATACTCAACTCCATTGCTCCTTACTGTGTTATTGTAAATCTTAGGTTACATCCATAGTAATGAGTGATTACAGAACACACAGGTAAGTCCTAAATTTATTGACAGCCACAGGCTAACCCAACACAGTATCAACTATGACACCGTTAGTGTGACAGTAAGTCCTGAGGACACTCAGGAGCACAACTCTTCCCAGGAACCCTGGGACTCACTTTGGTTAGCACTTAGCATTGTACATCCGGGACACTTGTCTCAGGCATGGCAGGGAACTGGTCACCTTCCCTTAACATGTGCAGAGAAAAGAATTTTCAAGTACATAAGGCTCCTTAAGGACATTGGACTTTTAGCTCTTGCTAAAGGCTACTTCCTCCAAACTGGCTGAAGAGATAGAAGCCCGGAAATACCTTAAGGTTAGTTAACTGAGACCAAGTATATTTAGTGGTAGTATATAAGACTTCACTTTTGAAACTCACTTTCAGACAAGGCTTCCCAAGTCGCCTGCTCCCACCAGTTACATAGCATCTTACCGTGTATTGAGATTTTCTAAGCTAAATGAAAATTCCAGTTTTGTTTATCTTTTATATCCCATTAAATGTGAAAACCTCCAACACCAACTACTCTCACATTCTTTTTTTTATATAGAAGACAGTCAAGCTTGAGGGTATTTGCAGAAGTCCAGAGTCCCACTATTGTGTACTTTCTCCCAGGAAGGCCGGCCTTGAAGCAAGAGGCAACAGCACTCTCTGGTGCTTTCTGACTTGGCTGAAACTGCAACCAGCGAAGCTGCAGCCCCTTAGCCAATCACTGTGGATTTTCTTGGTTTAGCCCACCTAGAAAGTTCTGAATGTCACAGATCACTGCCACCAACAGGGTTAAATACCTTATATTACAGTCAATAAAAGCTGGTCTGATGCGAGCCCAACCTAAGTTCTGCATTTTACCAAGACACAGGCTGGATCAGTAAGTACACACACGGTATGGCTGTGTTCAGAGGCCAGAGGTTGGTAAATTATTCTCATGATTTAAACCAATCTCTGTAAAGTACACCTACAAGCCAATAATCCACTATCCTTCTGAGGCAAGGGACTACTGTGCACGAGCTAGGCATGGCCCTTCAATGCATGTTTCTCCTCAGCTGCAGCAGTTCACCAATGTCGACACTGATGGTGGCTGGACACTTTCTTAGAGATTCTCCCCAGGAAGACAGACTTCCATCCTCACAGACAAATGTTCCCCAAAGCCAACCCTATGCCAAAACACTGTGAAGGGCATGACTTAATAGCCTTAGAAACATACAGTTGCTTAGTGATTAACACTATAACTAGCCAGGAACCTTAAAGCCACGGAGAGGAAGGGGAATGAACGGCTGGTTTGGAAGTAGACTAATTGGAGTGTTTTCCATTACTCTAAAGTTTTATATCTGTTCTTATATTGTGTATTTGGTTGTTTAAAAATTACTTCAAGTCAGAAACAAGAAACAAATTCTTACCTTCTATCCCAAAATAGCAAACCAGCAATCATCCCTTCTCCCAAGGGATCCTACATGTCTAGCATGTGTGAAATTTAGGGTCCATTCGAAGACTCAGAAGCTAGCCAATGAACACTTAGGAGGTTGGTGTACAAAGGCCCCAAGAAGTCTTGGAAAATCATTTCTGTTATCACAGCCAAGACAGGCCTGAGCTATCTTCATTTAGGGTAGCATTAGGTGTGGGAGTCTGACCTCATGGAGGTACTTCCAGGGTCTCTTAAGTGGCAATCTCATGGGGATACACAAATGAAGAACAGACAGATTTTCAAAAGTTAACCCTGAGCACTGGGTGTACAGTTAGGGACGAGGTATATGGAAAGCTTTACTGGTGGTAACTGATTTCTTATGATTTTCACCACAGTGCCTAAAACATCAGCATACCAGCTAAATAGCCAAATTAGGACTGGTAATTTCATTTTAAATACACTGATTGTGTCATGAGAAGAAAATGTCTACAAGCAAATGTCTTTACTGAGATCTGAGATTTAAACATTGTATCTTTCATCACTGTTAAAATAACCCCACTGTTTTCTGAGGGTACATGTGTATATACATTTACACACACACAAACATACACTAAAACTAAGGTGTTTGAGGCAACGCTCATGTATAGTTATAATGTCCAAGGTAAAAGTCTCTATTCAAGAATTAACACAAACATGAGGCCAGTTCTTATCGCAAAAGTACTCATGAGATTAACTCAGCATCTTCTGGCTGCAAGTATTTAAATACATAAACTATATTCCAAGAAATAACTTGTTCCTCAATCTCCTTAGACAAAAGGTAGTCTGAACAAGTAAAATAATCCAGCAAGCTGGAAAACAGAAACGGAGCTAATGGCAGAGTTCTATCTCTGAAGACCACATACCACCATCACTCTGACTGTACTAAATCTGACACTTTACGACAGTGGTTTTCAACCTGTGGATTGCAACCCCTCAGGAAAGGGGACAAAGATATTTACATTACGATTTATAACAGTAGCAAAATTACAGTAATGAAGTAGCAACAAAATAATTGTATGATGGGGGGGGTCAGACGTCATGAGGAACTGACTAAAGGATCACAGCATTGGGAAGGTTGAGAACCACTGCTCTAGACTGTCCCCAAACTATGATGGAGATGCTGTTACCATCTAAATTATAATAAATAACATTGACAGTTTGCTACTTGTCAGTCACAAGAACATGTTAACAGGGCAAAATTCCAGAGCCACTTGTAAGATTCCAATAGGGGACCAGGAACAACCAGCACTAGCTTGCCTGTGGATAGATGGACAGCACTAAGGGAAGAATACTGAATACATACAGAGAAAATAGACCTGACGGACAGGAAAGGGGAAGGTGCAAGGAAGCCTGGGGTTTATCAAAGTGCTCACGCAAAAGTATGACAAGTGACAAGTCTGATATACCAGGACACCAAAGCCTTAAGCCACAGTGGGAGGAAAGGCCCTTAGCTGCCTGTGAAGACACACTTGAGAAAGTTGTGGAGAGGTGGAAGACACAGGCAAGCTGGAAGGGTCACCTTAGATTGTCTCCTGTTATTTTATACCCCACCACCAGACCAGCTACCCTCCAGGCTGCTCTTGGAAGAGGTAGAGAAGGCAAACAGGCATCTGCTTTCTTTGATCTCGACTAGCAAAAGCCTAATAACCTGACTGTTTCCACCTGGAGTCTTAGTCCAGATGAACTGACAACAAAGGCTCAATGAAGGTGAAATTAAAGAAACAAAGGGGGAATTCTGATGGCTTAACAGACAAATGAGCTACATTAAGCTGCATCGTTTAAGGTAAAGACACTAGATACTAAACAATCTGCATATATATACATACACATACATATATACACACATACATATGTACATACACATACATGTATGTATATGTATATATTTTTGTATATATATATATATATATATATATATATATATATATATATATATATATATATATATATGACAAAAGTATAGAATTAGAAGATTCAGCTCTAAAGGAAACACACACAAATTCCTTCTGGCCAACTGACGGGCCCTGAAAGCAACAGGAACTCTCACAGGACTAAGCCCAACTAACTTCAGGGCCAGGACATGGTCCCAGAATCACAGGAATCACAGTGGTTGGGTAAACAACAGGCAGAAACTATACTGACTGAATGTATATCAGGATGGATAGTAAGTGTAACTGGTGTGGCTCACACCCTAGCAGGAAAGATTCTTTGTGTCAGAGCCCAGTTTAGTGGCATTCCAAAGGACTGGCCTAATCCAGCTGTACATTCGAATATGGCAAAAAGGCTTTCAAATTACCACTGAGACACAATGCTAAATAATGTGGATAACTTAAATCAACACAAATCAACCAAGAGGAGGCCATAGGAATCATTTGGAACAAAAACCATTCCTGCAAAAAAGGTAAAATCAACAAAAACTAGGCCACGGTAGACAAAGTGTAGCGTCTGCAGACAGCACGTCTGTGAAAAGCAAGGTGACCACTGAATTCTTTTCATGTGAGTTTACACTTCGACAGTCCATGCTCAGTAGTGCAGCGTTTCCCAAAGAAAACACCATTTCATACTGTACAGAAAACCTACTCCTGAACCCCAATCATGGAGCTGTGTCTCACTGTTGTCACTTTAACATGTCTGATAATCTCCTGCCACTTCCAAAGGTGTCCTCTGTCCCAGAACTGTCCTGACAGCTCAAGTTTTCCAGTCTGTGGAATCTTCCAGTGAGGGGCAGTTTATGTACAGTGACAATCTCCAGAAGGCTCAACAGCAATAATGCACAGGACACTTGCTTGACCACAGGATGGGCAGAAGGGAAGCAATGCTAACCAGTATGCAGCAACAAGTCCAGAAGCCAGCAGCGGGTGTTCAGACTGGTGAGCATTTACATAAACGGAGTTGTTAAAGTAAGTGGCACTGACCTGGTGTAAGAAGGCAGTACAACAAGGTCTGAGGAATAGATTACAGTGAGATGACAGAAGCAGCCTGCACAAAGCTGTCCCACCTTCAACAGGTTCTAAACTGAACAACCATTGTCATCATCATGTGTGGGTGTGTGCACAATTACAATACCTGACAGTGAGTCTCTGAGCCTGAGCCTTTGGGTGTGATGCTGTCTCAGCAGTGTTAAACTGCCCTTGGCTCTTCACATGGCTTTCTTCTTCTAGGTCAGGTTTTAGCTTAAGCATCGATCTCCAGATGCCTTCCCAATGTCCTACCAAAAGCACCCTCTCTGCCATTCTCTAGACATACCCTGTTTACCTCCTGCGCAGACCCTTGAGTGTAAGTTAAACCAACTGCTGTCTTAGCAAACGCAGGGACTATAGCTATCTTGTTCACCTTTACCCAAAGGTTAAGGAAGTTCCTGGCACATTAACAGGTGAACAATAAATATTTGAATAAAAAGTTACTATACCAAATTTACATGGACACAACACACACACAAATATAGGAAAATGAGAAATATCAAATAGAAAACAGCTAAATGTTGAAAAGCATCAAAACTGATTACTGTACATACATGTGACTATTACTGTACATACATGTGACTATTACTGTGCATACATGTGACTATTACTGTACATACATGTGACTATGGTCTCAAAGAGTAAGTACCAAAGGTATTTGTCTGCAAAAATAGGAAAAGTTTACAAAAAGGAGATCAGGAAGTACTTTCCATTTGTGCGGAGTTGCAAACAAGGAGGGAGTCAACACTGGACATGACTGTTGTGTGCTGCAGAACGGAGGAGGGCCAACAGGACAGCTGGGGTCTCCTTCATGCAGAGCAGAAAGGGCAGTAAACCACAGACCAGGATTAGTCAAGAAGAGCTAATCCAAAGCTAACTGTGGGCTAGAAATCTTGCTAAACAGATTAGCTCACAATATTTAAAAATTTGAAACTAGGTAAAATAACATTCTATTTATAAATTACATACAATACACTTAAAAAACAGATGGCCCTATCTGCTGACGATGCCTCAGCATCTAAAACTTACAAAAGGTCTGCTCTGTAATACAACCGGGTAGTAAAGTGAAACAAGGCCCAAAGGTCGCTTGCCTTTACAGAAAGTACTTTATTATTAAGACTGGCTATGGAAGAAGGAAACATACTGAGATGATTCTAGAATAGCCCTGAAAATAATTATACTGCCACCTGTGCATGTTTGAGACGCAAGTTAATCAACAGAAGAACTGGTTATACACATCAGTTATCATCTGCTGAAGTCTGGTTATAAGACAAAAGGACTTACTGTCCATACAAACCTTTACTGGACTCAGAATTAACTAACCCAGAAGCCATCAGTGCAACTATTTACCGCAATGACATTATGCTGTCCTGCTCTGTATCAGAACAGAAATGGGATGAAGAGCCTGGAAATTTCCAGTAAGGTTTCCTTCTAATGCAACTCAGCAGAAAACGGTCACGAAAAGACAGACTGCTAGGACTCACTGGACACATTAGGGTCAAGGACTTCCAAGTTCATCCACTTGTCTTCCCCCAAGAGTTTGTTTATTTTTGGTAAAAGGCAGAAAAATTAGTTTCTACAAGGAAAATCTGCTTCTAAATGATAATTTGAAAATCTTGATATATATATATTATATATTAAAAAAGACACAAAAATAACGGAGAAGTGGGAATAACAGATTAGGTACTGTAATTTTATAAAGGCTTGCCTAGACCAAGAAGCAGCACACACACCTTTTATGCAAACTAAGAATGTATACAAACAGCATAGTACTGCAATACTGGGTCTGGACACATCACCTGTACACAACCACTACTGTTATTAATAACCTTTGGGACACTGTCTTATGCCCAACAAGACATCATCAAGTCTTTAAGTCTTCTTTTCCCCTCTGGGGAGGGCATTTCTAGACACTAATTTCCCATCTAATATTCAAATATAGGAAACAGATTCCACAAGGTGCTTTAACTGATGAGACCTCAAGTGCTGTTTTTGCTCTGGAATTTTTGGATAGCAAACAGTCCACGGGATCATACATGAACACTACGACGGAAGAGTTGTTACGTGAAGTCTCTGATGAGCTCAGCTGGTGACGGACTTTACGACATGCTTGAGCATCGCACTGACGGGGATCCCATCTGAGTTAATACTTTGTCCAACCACTGCAGAGGGCCGTTCAGATGAAGTTCAATCCAGCAGGGAGTACTTGTTACTGTCTGCCTCCTGTTTGAAAGAACACAAAAAACAATTAGGAAATTAAAGGGCTGTATATACCAAAATCTATTTTTTAGAGTAATTATTAGTTTTGCATGTAGTTAATTTTAAAATGGTTGATTTTTACTGCTAAAATGAACTAATGAGTTTTGTTGTCCTTTTTCAAAAATTTTATTTATGTGTGGTACATATGTATGTTTACAGGTGCAAGCAGAAGCCAGAAGAGAGTTGGTCTCTTCCTCAACTTTATCTTGTTTGCTCGAGTCAGGGTCACTCACTGAACTTGAAGCTCCCTATTCTTGGCAAGCTCCTAGAATCCATCTGCCTCAGGCTTAGTTCCTCAGTCCCAACACCCCCATCTCCACCCCATGCTGGTGTGGACACAGCCATGTCTGGTTCTTGTGGGTGCTAGAGCTGCACACTCAAGTCTTTGCTTTTTTTGTTTATTTTGTTTTATTTGTTTCTGTTTTTTTTTTCAGAGCAGAGGACCGAACCCAGGGCCCTTCTACCACTGACCTAAATCCCCAAGCCCACACTCAAGTCTTTATACTTGCCAATTTTTGAGTTCTACCAACTGAGCAATTCCCCCAGAATTCCATCTTTTTGAAAGATTTACAAAAGCATCCTTTTCTTATGAAGTTAAATTAGTCTACTGATACTATTATTTAACTATCACCTCAAATAGGACACCAATGAGAGAAAATTTAGGTACTACTTATAAATAATGAGGCCATAAGGAGACAAACCTAGGAAACTGACACATATGGTCACCCTACTTTTACATATATATATCAATGAACCCTAACTGGAACAAGGTTCAAATTTAAAGTCTGCTGACCTTGCTAAATCCTTGCCATACAATGTAAAGACTTGAAACTAAAATTTCTCTAAGACACACAACAAGCAACATCCTTGTCAGTAACATCCCTCAGGCTTCTAGATTAAAAAGCAAAATTAACCCCTTCTAGTGCTTTAACAGGGGGCACTGGCTATTCCCTGGATCACAGAACATTTTGTTACTTACTCTCAGGCATTGGACTTAGCTCTCTTATTTGCCACACAAAGTTAGTTAGTCAATACATTTATTTTTGCTTCTTCTAAACAATTTAGCCCAATAGCATTTAGGGACACCCAACAGGCTGATGGATCAGCAGGTAAAAGTATGCAATGCTCTTTTTAGAGGACCAAGTTTAATTACCAGGACCCACATCTGGCAACGCATAAACACCTGTAACTCCAGCTCTTGGGGATCTATAACCCTCTTCTGGATTTCACAGGCATTGCCATTCACACAAGAACACATCCACATATATATACATGATACACACATCATTAAAAGCACTGTAGGGGAAGCTTAGTGTCCAAGTATCTATGCAGAGCTCTTTATCACATGGCATCATCCCAGTAGATGCCTGGATTTTCAGTGTGCTCTAGCCAACTCCTAAGTACAGACATCTGATTCTCTACACATGAGAATTTCTGCCATGCTTGCATATGTAGCAGGCTGGGAGATAACGTATACCAACACCAGCAGACTAGGGTAATGTGAAGTGAGACCACAGATGAGGGGGACTATGCTCAGCTGTTCTCAACTGAACTGTTCAGTCTCTTTTATCCCACTTCTAATCAAAGGGCTACTCTGCTGCCAGACTGACAGTTTCCACACTCCCTTTCCTATCTCCTGAAACCCTACATGCATCTTCTAGAACCTAGATCATGTGCCATTCCATCAGGAAGCATCCCTTGAGTACAAAGTAGACACCTCTGGTTTTATAAAATGTGTGTTTACATACAATTTAGTCTTCTGTTCTATAATACTATAATTTCAAGTTTCTTATCTGCAGGCCCCAATTTTCACTATGTCTCAGCCTCATGTAATTCATGCACGGCCATGAACTCCTAGACACACAACACCTGCCTTATGTGTTTCTGAAGATGAAGTCTAGCACCTCACACAGGACACATAAGCATTACACCCACTGAGTTACATACTTAGTCCCCTTTCTTTTATTATTACATATAAAGATCAATTGAAAACAGACATAAATGAACTACAGAAGATGCAAAGAAGGGAATAAAAACCACCACAGCGTAGAGACTAGAAACTTGAGTGTGGGGTTCCTACCGGTATTCTGCTCCCCAACCCTTCACGAAACTCATTCTTATGGTGCACATCCGTGTTAGCTGATAAACGGCTTCAAAGCCCTGGTTAACAGACTGAGCCAGAAGAGCGGCAAACTCCTGGTTGTTGAAGATCTTCAGGTTACAGCCTGGAATCAAGAGACAGCAAAACATACTATTGTCACTATTAGAAAATAATTTTAAAAAGATTTATGTTTTAGAAAGAGCATGCAAACCAGCTCCTGACTCCTAGCCACTAGGACCTAGCAAAGCTAGGGAAGCAAATGACAGGAGGGTTATTTACAAGGTTGAGTCCATACCTGGTGGGATCTTACACACTGTCGCAGGGTGCCAGCCGTATCTCTGGTTACAGTTGGGGCTCTGCACAAAGATTGCACTATCACTTAGGCACTCGGCAAACACTTCCCCACCTATGTAATACAAGCGCACTCCCCTTCCTAAAACAAAGCACAGGTGGTTAGCTTTAGAACGACTGTTCTCTTCCATGTTCCTGTGCATCATCCAGAACAAATTCTAAAATATTTTCATGGCTTTTGCTCACAGCCGCCATGCTTTCTTGAACTGTAATTCCAAAATATACCACAGCATCTTTCTCAAGAATTTTTAACAATAATTTTGACTTTTTAAAGTCATGCTCCTCTTTCCACCATCTTGGTGCCTGTGGAGGCCTGCTGGGAACAGGACTTCTAAAAACAAGCATGTCTGGAAGGCTGTGGTGCAAGGCCACTTTTTCTGGCTATAAGCAAGGTCTCCGGAACCAAAGAGAGCACAAGGCTCTTCTTAAAATTGAAGGCATTTATGCCCAAGATGAAACTGAGTTCTACTTAGCAAGAGATGTGCTTATGTGTACAAAGCAAAAAATAATACAGTGACTCCTGGAGGCAAACCAAACAAAACCAGAGTGATCTGAGGGAAGGTAACTCGGGCCCATGGAAACAGTGGCATACCAAATTCCGAAGCAACCTTCCTGCAAAGGCCATTGGACACAGAATCTGTGTGATGCTGTACCCATCCCAGATTTAAACTAATGGAGAGTAAATAAATATAAATAAATAAATAAAAATAAATAGTTCAACAATAAAGTATATACTAGTGAGACGGTTTCATACAAATTACCTGTTATTTTAAAAGTCACTTAAAAATTGAGTTAATTTTGAGTAAATTAATTAATGTCTGGGCAAATTTTCTTTAAGGAGCCCACTAAGTTAAGGAAAGATTAAAAAAAAAATCGTGTCCGACTTGCTATGTAACCACCTACTTTGTAGTGCAATCACATGCTAGGTTAAGAGACCTTTCAGATGGAGCTGAAGTAGCCACACATCTGCTTCTATTATGAGGCAGAAGGAACTCCAGTCAACCAAACAGCCAGCCACAGGGAGAGGATAAACGAAGACACCGCCATCCTGCTGTCTTAGGACTACATGAGACATCAATCATGCATTTAGCTTTGAGTAAAAGGGGAGGTTCAAGTCCGAGGGCAGTGTGCTTGTGCATCTGAGTCCTGGAAACCCAGCACAGGGATGGGTGAATAGGAGACAGAGCAATTAAGTACAAAAGTAGACAATTCCCTGACCAAATCACACGAGGAACTAGCAAGTTTAAAAAAAAAAAAAGTAATAAAATTATAGTAAACTCAAATTCAGTTGGGTGGCATGAAAAGGGGCAGAGGAACCCACTAATTTTCTTTAAAATGCAAAGGTCTCATTAAAACACAAAAACATGGACAATAAAAAAAAAACCTACGTAAGTCAGGTCAGAGAGGCAGTTCACAGCCTGTATCTGCAGTGGTATCTGGATTCCTTAGCAAGATAATCCAAAGTAACAAGATTTGAGAAGCTCATACAAAGCCACCCACACATTTTTCTACCTGTTATTTACAGAATCAGCATCAATTTTTGGTTATCAACATCATTTTTCATGTGAAGAAATGGTTAATCCCAAGTAGGCAGAAGCTGAGGTTAAAGAAGTGATCACATGATGACATTTGTAGTTCTACACTTTTCGCCTTGCTGGTTAAAAAATACTAACCTTCTCAGACAATTTATGTATATGTGAATTATAATCATGGAAATTTACCACATTAGATGTGTAAATTGAGATAAAAACTTAAAACAACAAATCTATTAATGCAAATAAGGTTTATAAAAATAATCATTTCAAACTTAAACCAGGAGCAAGTAGGAGTATTTCCGTTTGACAAGTTTCTTTAATGTCTAGCACAACAGAAGACCTGAATTCTCACATCAGGTCTACACACTCATCTCTTCTAAATCCTATGCATGAAGCCTCTAGCATGCTCCATTTTCTGCCTCGGAGAAGCAGCAGGCAGCATCTCAGTATTACTGGGAAAGTAATGCCAACCTCACCAAGTGCCTGGATGCATTATGGGACTGTCAGAAGTCCCCGCATTATACTTTGAAGCCCCTAGATTTATTCTAAATTATATATAACATCACTAGGAGGAGGGGGATGAAGTCAGCTGACTGAACATGGTCTTTTTATTGTTTTTTGTCTTTGACTAAGAGACTGAGCAAGCAGGTTATTTTTACATGTATTTACCAAAGATGTCCCACTATTAAAGAGTGCCCAATACAGATGAAGTTGAAGACAAAGTTTGCAAATTAATAATCACCAAGGTCTTATCAAAGGGTTTCACAGGTGGAGACAAGGATGGGCTTTTCCATCCAAGCTTCTGCTTGAATACTATACACTACTGTCTGTAGTATGAGTAAATTGCACTTTTTTATACAAAGAAAGTAAAACCTACCTATATGCCTTCTTGTCATTTCTACAGTGGCGTTTCGGTTAACGTTGGAGAGCAAGCCTAAGCAGAACCTCTCTGAGTTGGATGGATCTGTGAAGCCGTCTACAGTGAGTGAGGGCTGTGAGGCATGGAAGGTCTCGCCAACCCTCTGGTTTAGTTCATAATACGCAATTGAACACCAGAATGCAGGTTCCGAGTAAGTGACTGGCTGCAAATCTAAAGTAGGAGAAGAGATACTGCATAAACAACAGAAGACACACTGTGCACCACAGCCAGCCAGAGGCTGACAAGTCACTGGGATATCTGTGCTAGTCTCCATAGGGCAGACCAGAGTTTCAGTGTTTTTCATATAAAACTTATTTCCATTGATCATACTAGATATACAGTTTTTTTTTAAAACTTCCCCATCTCATGAAGTTAATTTATGCTGGATTATTTATCCGTTTTAAATAATAACAACAGAGATAATAGGTTGCCCTACTGTACTTGGGTGCATATCTAAAATGCATTGTGAAGGTAATTTTGGACAGGATGAAATATATAGAGTTGAGTAAACAGAAGAGATCCTAAAATGGGAGAAAAAGCACTTCCCTGACATCTGACTATCTTCATACATGGAAGAAACACTGAAAGACAAAACTACAGCACCAAGAGATGACTTACTAACAGAAAATGAGGACTGTGCTGGTTTGAATATGGTAAGCCCAGGGAGTGGCACTATTAAAGGGTGTGGCCCTGTTGGAGTAGGTGTGTCACTGTGGGCCTAGCTGCCTGGAAGTCAGTATTCTGCTAGCAGCCTTCAGATGAAGATGTAGAACTCTCAGCTCCTCCTGCACCATGCCTGCCTGGATGCTGCCATGCTCCCACCTTGATGATAATGGACTGAACCTCTGAATCTGTAAGCCAACCCCAATTAAATGTTGTCCTTATAAGAAGAGTTCTTGGTCATGGTATCTATGCACAGCAATGAAAACCCTAAGACAAGGACCATGTGCAATTAACTTTGTTCATTTTTACTGAGTTGTATCGAAAGGAAGATCACAAGAGAAAAAAATCTGACAATTTTGTAAAATAAATTTCAAATATGTAGAAGCTGAAGAATATAAAACAGCAGGGGAAATGTGGGCCAAAAATAAGCAATACAAATGTGTGTGCACACATATATGTGACTTGTGTATGCACACATCTTTCTTGACTGCCACTGTAAAGTATATCCTAAAGAAACACCCCTCAAAAACCTGAAATTATACAACTTCATAGAGAACAGTTCTATTGACTCAAACTGTTCATAAACTCCTAACCACCAATAAAAAGCCTTTAGTATCAACTACAGTATCAACCATTCTTAAAGACACTCGTATATACCATCTGAATAATTTTATTTTCCTCATACATACAAAAAGCAATTTCCAGAGAGAACTCTCCTTAAGACAGAGAAAACAAAGGAGTCCCAGCTACTTACCCAAGCTGTGATTAACAGGAGAGAGAGTCGTAGGAGACAGTTCAGCTGGAGAGCCTGCAATGGGGGAAGAAAGCTGGCATTGACATTTCTCCAGAACTTACAATCAAGTAACAATAAAACGGTTCTGTTTCACCAATAATAAACACACAGACGTTATTTTAGTTTAACTCAGGGAGCTGCAACCCATGAGTTACAAAGGGTTAAGCATTGAATAACTTGTTTCTTTCTCATGGCATAGACTGACTTGTCTCCTTACCATCCAGGTCCCCCATCCAGAGCTCACTACTGACAGATATTTGTGTATCTTTCCAGAAGTATTACAAAATACATCAGCCAATATATTTCTATTTTTGTCACTCCATTTTCAGGACCAACAGAAATAGTTGTAAGCATCTGTATGAGTTATCTCAGTAGAAAACTTCTGTGTAGCTGTTTCTCTATTGCTATGTACCTGTATAAGCTGCAGCCTATTCGAGGTCCCTAATGACAGGTGATTGTTTAAGAACCAAGCTGCAACTGATCAGTGCCAGTTTTTACAAGGAAGTACCAGGTTTAGGGGCTGGTGCCTTTCTAGTTTTAATAGATACTGGCTAAATTATCATCCAAAAGGCGGTACCAGTACCCATTCCCATTAACACTCTCAAGGTGTAATTTGGATGCTCAAGGTATGACTGACAACAGATGAAAACATGGTCTGCACAAGTGCAGTTTTAGCTGGGATGGTGGTGCATGCCTGTAAGCCCACATCCTGGGAGGATCCACAAGATCACAAGATCAGGAGTTTACACTCAGCCTCAGCTACAGAGCAAGGTAGAGACCAGCATGGGTAACCTTTTTTGAGGCAGGGTCTCTGGCTGTCCTAGAAGTTACTATCTAGACCACGCTGGCCTTGAACTTAAGAGATCCACCTACCTCTGTCTCTGAGTGCTGGCTGGGAGTCAAGGCATGGACTACTATGGCACTAATGGTCCTGTCTTAAGAGGACATTTCCATTCACACTTCTCTGAGTTTGTAATTATGTTTTACTTCAGTTTTGTGACTAACGTCTGCTGTTTTGCTGACGCTCTTGTCCTGATCATTTAGCCATCTTTAGGTGGCTCAGAATATAGTAAAAGTTAAAGTAATTAAGTCTCTTCACAGCCAGGGTTACAGAGCATGTGGTCAGCTGTTTGGTGACTCGGTTCTAATTTTGATAACACAGCGTTTATTGGGGCTCATGTCAGTTAAACAGAACAGCTCTGACAAGAGATACACTTGTCTATATTATGCTAAGGGTTTTCCCACAGCAGGACACCTGGCTTTGAGCTGACACAGTAAATCAGAACTTCTCCAGCAATCTCAAGTAAGACTAGTAAGAATTAGTAAGCAAAGGAGGACAGATACGAGGGTCTGAGACCAGACTTGTGGTAATTTACACGGTTTATGTCATTTTCTACTCTCTAACAATTTCAGGTGTATGTTCATAGCACATTTCTTAAGAGTTTAGTAGATTCTGTGAAATTTCAGCAAACAAATCTGTGAGAATTCTCTGTGAGGTTAACTTTAGTTCTTTATTGAAATTAACTTTACAAAATTCTGTTTTCCTAGAAAAATTTCCATTTTTTCCCATTTTGTGTAAATTTTCTCAATCTAATCCTGAGAATATAAGGCATAAATACACAAAATGAGAGGGAAAGCCACAGAATCAAAATTTAAACTACATTTGCTATAAATGTTAAACACTCTTACGACAATCACAAACAGTGAGCCCTTGAGCAACGTCTTCTCCGAGGTCAGCTCCAGCTGCAACTGTATGTGGCAGCTCAAGAGACTCAAGTGCACCATTCACTACAGTAGCACAGACAACAGAATGTCCATGACACAGGTAAAGCAGCAGTCACCACAGACACAGGTGGATCAGAGAGAGAACTAGCAATCACTATTTTTTATAAAACAAGTGTATTAAACAATTAAGGTTTTGTTGTTGTTTTGTTTTTCCATTTTGAAAAACCCACTGGCAAACCACAACAGGTACAAATGGGAAATGTCAAAATATGCTTGGCAAGATGAACTGAAATTCACGGTATTTCCTGCAGCAGAGATAAACAAACTGGAGCTGGAAGAGCTAGCTGCTTTTAAGTATTTATACATCTATGAAATACTCATTAGAAGTAACCAGTAAACTTGCTGTTTATTAATCTTTAGATGTGAAAAAAGAAAGGCTTATTTTAAATTTTAAATCAAGCAAATACAATCCTTTTTAAAAACACTGTTTTAAACAACTGATAGTTGATCAAAGACTGTCCCTATTATACTTGCTGCTGAGGAGTCTGGCCTACCACAGCTTTCCATTCACAGGACAGGAAGTGCCTGTCCTCACCTAAAACATCGAGGAAATCATGTATGTTTGTAGGAGGAGTTTCTCCAAAAGAGGGCATTGTGTGTATTTGTACATGTCAAAACTCACTACCAAAATGTTTGGTTCTACTAAGAACTGACAAGCTTGTATTTTTTTTTTTTTTTTTTTTTTGCAGTATCACTGTGTGGTGACATTTGCCAAATTAACAGCCTTAAAAGAACAACTCTTTTGTAATTGTTTTTGTTTGTAAGTAGTGCATTCTTATTTTTACCCACTTTTTAATATTAATTATTGTCTTTTCTCTCACCTTTGACTTATACATTTTAAAATCTAAACAAGTTTCTAGAAATCATTTGTAAACACTTTCCCCAATTTTGGGATCTTCTTTAGTATATCTTTAAAGCTTCATTAAACTTCATTACAAAATATAAACCAAAAAAAGCTTCATTTTTTTTTTAAAAGAGTATTTTTAGGGGCACAGCATAACTGAGTATCAAGTACAGAGAAGTCTCATATCCCTGGCTCTCTGTCCATGACTCCCTACCCCAAGGGTAGACACACTACAACCAGTGAACATACTTTCATGTCTTGTTATCAAGAGTCCAAAGTTTCTAACAAGGCTTACTACTGTGTTTATTTTCTATAGGTTTTGACAAATATATAATATACTTCCTCCATGTTTCCTCTCACATAGATCAGCCTCATTGCCCTATAAACCTTCAAGTTTTACTATCTTTAGAAGGTTTGCTTTTTCAGAATGTGAGACAGCTGGGGTCGTACAGTATGTACATGGCCTTTATAGATCACCGTTATAGATCATTTAGAACATACCTAAAGTTTACTACATCCTGTCTTTGCTGACATTGTCTGGATGGACTACATACACTTTTTCAACATCTTAGCTGTGTTCAAATGTTCTAAAATTATGAATCAAGCTGCTATAGGCTCCCAAGCTAACATTTTTGTGTGGAGGATGTAAGTTCACCTGAGTAAACACCAAGGAACCAGACTCTGTATTGCATGCTAAGTGTGGAGGCTGAAAGAGCCAGTTATAAGGAGTTGTGCTGAGGGTACAGAAGAGTGGTAATGGGCTTGCCTAACAAGTATAAAACATTAGAATTTTCTGTCATCGTAATTAATAAATTGGTGAACAGAACTTTTTCAATCAGATAAAGAACATAAAGATATTCAGTTAACATCCTCCTTGACAGGGAATTATGCATGTATTTACTTTGTAATTATAAATAAATAAATGTTATTAAAAAAAAAAAACTAGCGTGCACGACTTGTGTCTTAGTGCACATGGGAGGTCAGAGGACAGCTCTGCAGCTGCTTATCTCCTGCCCCTCAAGTGGGCTCTGGTACAGAACTGGCTTATAGGAAAAAAAAATGATAGGTTATTTTCTAGTTCTTTAACTTTAAAAGTACAGCGTGGCCTGTACTGCATCCTAGCACAAGCCTATAATGCAGCAACTTGGTAGGCTCATGCAGGAGGCACCGTGAGTCTGCGACTAGTCTGCTGGGTTTCAGGTCATCCTGTGGATGAGGATGGCCCTTTGTGACTATGGCCCAGTCTCAAAGCTTTAAAAAAAAAAAAAAAAAAAAAAAAAAAAAAAGAAATTAAAAAGTAGAATACATTACCTATATAATACATAAACTATTAAATTTAAGTTATATTAGTAATGCATTCTCAAAACCTTATTGGTTTTATATTACCCAACAAATACTTATACAGCAGTACCACAAATTGAATGGCTTTAAACTATTTCCTTTCACAGGTGTCAGCAGAGCCATGCTCTCTCCCAGATTTCAGGTCATACCTGTAGTGTAGGAACATATCTCATGTTGTTCAGCCATTAAAAATGTGGTAGACATCTGAGTTGTTTCCATTTGGAAATGATACATATAATGTTTATAACACAAACATTCTTGTATAAGTTTTACATGGACCTGTTTAAATTCTCTTGGGTATAGATCTAGAAGTCAAATGATGGGACTATACAGCAATCTTATATTTAATATCTAAAGACCAACAAACTTACCTAAAATGATTATAATTACATTCTTATCGACAATATATGAACACTCCAGTATTTCCACAACCTCACTAATTGTTGTTATAATCATGCACTTAATACAGAAGTGTGAAGATTATTTCACTTGTGATGTTCACAACTTTATATACTACCCACTTTCAAGACCATGGTAATGGCTACGACAGTGCAAAAAATACTGTTCATTAACCAATACTGAAAGTCAAAGGGACTTAACTGCAAAGCCAAGTATCATGTGTATTAACATATGTAACATGCTATTTCAATGATCATTAGATTACCATCTTTCTGTCTGTAACTCTTACAGCCAGACATTAATATTGGCCACAGCAAAGGCATCTAACATAGGAAGGAGTCAAATAATAGAACCGATGTAAAGCCCTCCCCTCCCCTTTAATGGCAACCCAGTTAACAATAACTTAGATAGGCTAGAGGTGGTGGCTCAGACTCATGGCAAGTGGATCTGAGTTAGAGGGCAGTCTGGGCCTCATACAGAGTTTCAGGCCAGTTTGGAATACTGTGATGGTTTGAGTAGCTGGGTCCCCCCACAGGCTCAAATATTTGAATGCTTAGTCTTGAGTAGCCTTATAGGAGATTTCCCCTGTCTCTGCCTACGGATGAGCTATTGCTCCAGCACCTGTCTGCATGCTGCCATGCTGCCATGCTCCCGCTCCACTGCGATGACAAAAGACTAAACCTGGCTTACAAAGGCTGTAAGCAAGACCTCAACTAAATGCTTTCTTTTTTAAGAGTTGCCTTGGTTGTGATTTCTCTTCAGAGCAATAAAACAGTGACTGAGACACTAACTAATCCTTAAGGTTGAACAGGTTGAATAAATCACACTACACGGTGGTATCAAAGCATTCACATGGGTACCCTTACTTGGTTTCCTTGGGTTATAGAATTTATTAACAAATAGCATAAAGCTCTGAGGTATATATTATTATTATAATATGCTGAACTTTCCTAACACTGGATATAATAGCTAATTATCAGAAACTTATCAAAATTAGATCAGGAACAAGGTATTTTATGTAAATAGTTTACTATAATTCAGACTTCACTATTAAGTTAAAGACACACAGAAATGCAGGTCCCCCTATCCTATTCTCAATTCCTTTTTACAAACCTGTTACTAGGGTGATCGTGGTCTTTCATGGGTTAATTAAAACTTTAAACAGCAGCATAGAATACTTGAAAAAAAAAAAAAAGCCTTGAGAACTTTCAGGTTTTCACTTAACTCTAATAAGAGAAACATCTACCAACTGGGCAAAGTCATACACATTCATAATGACAACACAGCCTCAACTGATAGTTCAGTGCCAAGATGGGGGGTTTGCATCTGGGTACATTTCTCAACTTCTCTAAATTCAGGATGCCAACAAACATCACTCTTGATGCAATAGTGCTCTTCCTCACACTGTGATGGGTAGCTGTTATGTGGGCATGTGCCTGCCACAGTGCATGTGTGGTGGTCAAGAGACAACTTACAGGAGCTGATTCTCTCCTTCTGCTTTGTGGGATCTGAGGACCAAACTCAGGTTGTCATAGTTACAAGCATCTTTAGCCACTGAGCCCCCACACTCAAGTTTTATCCTCACATATTCTTGATGTGCAGCTGGTGAAATCTAGTGGCGTACTCTGAGATCACAGAAGACCAAATCAATAGCTAATTACTGAGAAGTTCGTACTTACCTGTGTCCATACTTTGGTTCAACTGTTGGTCACTTGTTTCTCCATCTTCACTAATATAGCCAGGTGGTGGTGTTTCTAGAAAAGTTTAGAACAAGTCAAGTATAGTTGATTTGATTTCTGCTTTTTCTCCTAGCTACCAAATACAAGCAATGAATCACTTGGAAAACCAAAAAAAGTATGTAACATCATAAAAACCAAAACTGAGTTTGCAATTGAAGCTCTAATTCACATCTTGCAAGTGAATCGATAACTCGGCTTATAACATAATCCAGCTTTCTTGGCATAATTTTTTAGACATTATTTACCACCTGATTCATGTGTATATATTCTGGGACAACAGCCAAACACCTAACTTCATAGATGCCTCTCATATGATTCAAAGACATTGGTATTCTCATTAAAAACAAAACAAAAAAACCTACTGGACATCAGGCATGGATGGACACACAGCTCTGATTTCAGACTACACTGATTGTATCCAGGTTATAGTAACAGGACTCAGGACTGAGCTAGCCTGGATTCTACCTGAAAAAGCTCCCACCTCCCCTGCTCAACTTCCTAACTGCTTAACAATTCTAAATACTTAAAGCAGAAAATAGACATAAAGTAATTACTGAAAAATTAGGATTCTAACATTATTTCCAAACATTTTCTGAATAAAATGTATATACTCAAGAGGCATCTGTATAGCTGAGTAAATTTCAAAGATAATAATAAAAGCGTACATACAATTTCATCATTTGTGATTTTACGGGAAAAAAGTACCAAAGACTTTTAATAGTGTACCATTTTCAATTTTTAACAGTAACTAAATAATGCAGGCACATGACATACAAAAAAAATTCTGACATCAGTCAACAGGGAGAAGGGCACCTTAAACCCCAGCATTTGGAAAGCAGAGGCAGGAGGGTCTCTGTAAGTGCAAGGGTAGCCTGGTCAATATAGTAAGAACCTGTCTTTTTGGTTTTTTTGTTTTTGTTTTTTTGAGACAGGGTTTCTCTGTATAGTTCTGGCTGTCCTGGAACTTACTTTGTAGACCAGGCTGGCCTCAAACTCAGAAATCTGCCTGCCTCTGCCTCCCAAGTGCTGAAATTAAAGGTGTGCACCACCACTGCCCAGCTAAGAACCTGTCTTAAAAAAACAAATGAACAAACAAGCAGTCTGCCCCTAAATTCTCATTAGAAGTCAATGTAGCAATATGACTAATGCTAAAATTTTTAAAGTTATTTTAATATAACTAAACAATAAAAAATAAAAATAATTCACATCATCACATACTATTTTAAAGATTAAAACTAAGAAAATTTAAAAAGCTGAGGTCTGCCAGTCTAAACATCAGTGTTTCAAAGTTCTAAGATGAAGAAAGCTCAACTTTTTAAGACACTTTATCTTATTTTATCTCTTCATCATCCTCCATAATTTACCTATGAATTGATAATAAACTATTAGCACTTAAAAAACTGTTTTAACAGTTCTTTCAAGGGGCTAGAGGAATATCAGAGTTAAGAGAGCAGGTATTATTCTTACAAAGAACCAGAATTCAGTTCCTAGCACCCACATCAAGGAACTCAGCTGCAGGGAATCCAATGCCCTCTTCTGAACTCTGTGGGCACCTGCACTCACACGCACATGGACACATAAATATATGTATAATTCTAAATAATAAAAATAAAAATTTTTGAAGAAACTTATTTTGAAATGGAGCAAAAGTAAATTCTTTGGTTTTGCTGTCAACTGGCAGCTGACAGTGTCCAGAAAAACAATTGGAATATTTTATTTCTAATTTGCTACTTTATAAAACACTAAATAGTTTAAAAAAAAAAAAGTAAGTCCAAACCTACTAATATGTGAAGACTAAGCATTCTGAATAATGCTGTTGAAATTCTCTAGTGTGGTCTCAGTGTACTCACACTTTAATTGTTAGCATTATGGAGTGACAACAGGTGCCACATGAAAGACTTAAATCCTCCACTTTATAAAAGAGGCCCAATTCTCCTAAAAAAGGAAACATTTCATCTTATGATTCTCCTCTTCCTTCATCTCACTCCACCGTACTAGGATGCTCTCATCTCCTCTTCCTTGCAAATGTCACAAAAATGTTCTATACACCATCACCTGGGGCTAGAGGGGGAGGCATAGGACAGAGATGCCCTTAAATCTAGTCTCTTGGCCTGTTGCAATAGTGCATGCCTTTAATCCCAGGACTTGAGAGGTAAAGGCAGGTAGATCTTCGAGTCTGAGGCCAGCCTGGTCTATAGATATACAGATGAAGTTCCAGGACAAGCAGGGCTACACAGAAGAACCCTTGTCTCAAAACAAACAAACAAACAAAGCAAAATAACAAAATCCTACTATTTAAAATAAAAGGAGATGAGGCAGGCAGAGACTTAGAGACACTAAAAATCCAGAGTACAATTAATTCCTAAACTAGTTTCTCCTAGTGGGAACGCAACGAAATGGTAAGTAACAGAACAGTAGTTGTTTTTCCTAAAAAATAGTAAGAACTACAGAGTTGGTACTGAATTGTGAACTATTACTAGGCCACAGAAAACAAGAGACTAGAGCAGAAGGTGAGAGCCGTGAGCTGGGGCAGTGGGCAGTGTCCCCTCACAGCATGGCCACCTGAGTTCAACCCCTGCCTTCTTCGTGCAAGGATGGGAGGGGATAACTGAACCCACAAAACTCTCCGACTCCTTCCACATGTGCACACATATTCCAAACACTCTGCAAACAAAATTTTTACAAAATTTGAGAACTATGTAGTTGAATTTGGCCATTTTTCATTAGAAGACCCAGGAGAAACATTAATTAAACATCTTCTATTTTTTCAATATGTTATCTATAAAACTAAAATGTTATATGTGCTAAATATTCAATTACCTTAAGCATTACCAAATTACCCACGAAAAATTGATTACTTAGGTGTCTGTTTATATTTGTTCCAGGGATGTCTTTCTTTTTTCTTCTCCTTTTGTTTTGTCGAGACAGGGTTTCTCTGTGTAGCCCTGGCTGTCCTGGAACTCAGTCTTTAGAGTAGGCTGGCCTCGAACTCAGATCTGGATCCACCTACCTCTGCACCCCCCACCCACAACACAGGATTACAGGCTTGCACCTCTACTGCCTGGCCAGAGATGCTTTTCTTAAACCATATACTATTACGCCTACACTCTGCACTTGTCTCTATCTCAGTAGCTATAATAACTTTACAAGGGCCTTTTTCTACTTCTCATAGCACTTTGTTTAAAGCCACCACAAAAATAAAAGGTAAACCTTTATAATAAAAATAGTATACAGTTTAATTTTATAAAACATTTTAATATAATAAAAATATTTTTATGTAATAAAAATAAAAACAAGCCATTTAATGTACTGAAAGCAAAATAACCACCCCACAAATCAGACTTTTCTATCCAAAGTCAAGAGCGCCCTGAAAATGAAACCACATTACTAACACTTGGGCATTTGTTACAAGATTGCTATGTACCTAGAGACTCTCAAGGCAAAAGTACCTGGGATGTAATTACTCTGTGGCTCAATTCCTGCTGGGAAATTTGTGTTTTCTGGAATGGAGTGGGTGTAGTCATCCAAAGGCGGCAGTTCTGTTAGAATCTCTGTGTGCCGAGGCACTAAGACTGGAGGCAAGACTGTAAGAGTTAAAGAGATCTGAGTTAGTGGCAAAGGGGGTAAGT
Source organism: Arvicanthis niloticus (assembly GCF_011762505.2). Classification (NCBI taxonomy): domain Eukaryota; kingdom Metazoa; phylum Chordata; class Mammalia; order Rodentia; family Muridae; genus Arvicanthis; species Arvicanthis niloticus. The sequence continues at coordinate 13,295,572 of NC_047671.1, forward strand.
GGAGGGGCCTTTCCTCAAAGCTCTCATAAGGGAGAAGGCAGAAGCTCACTTTTCAGTCTGGGCACACCTATCTAGTATTATGACACTTAAGAACTGATAAATCTGATCATGGAGTTGATTTACATAATTTACCATTTAATTCTCCAAATTCATGTTTATTTATTTTGGGGAACGGTGTGACCCTATCAATACTATATTACCATAAGAATTTATAACATTCCATTAGAAATGGTGAGGGAGCCGAGGGGTGGTAGCACAAGCCTTTAATCCCAGCACTGGGAGGCAGGCAGATTTCTGAGTTCAAGCCCAACCAGGTCTACAGAGAGAGTTCTAGACAGCCAAGGCTACACAGAGGAACCCTGTCTGAAAGGAACTGGTAAGGGAAAATGGGAAAATGTCTTCACAAAAGTGGGACTTAATTTTTTTTTCTAATAGTATGATTTTTTTTTTTTTTTGGTTTTAAGTCTATTAGTTCACTAAACCAATAGTCCTACTACAAGGTTCACTAAATTACTTGTATAAAAATGCTGTCATTCAAGTGCTTCTGAAAGCACTTAAAGAGTAAAATGTTGGAAGCAGGTTGTGTTACAGAAACATGGATAGCTCTCAGAACAGCAAATCTGAGGGAGTTCCTAGACATATACCTGCTGTCTAACAAGTATGCTCCCAAGATACTTCTCCCTTTTCCAAGATACAATTTTTTCATAAAAGTTTAAAAACTAAAAGAACATTTAAAACTCCTACCAAATAATATGCTCAATTTAATGTAGCTTATTAGAATTTTATATTAAAACTTCCCTGAGACACAAGGAATACTAGCCTTCAGTCAACCTTTTAGTTTAAAAACAGAAAAACAAAACCAAAAACCATCTACAGTTTTCCTACCTGGTGTCTCAACTCTCTGGTAGTGGTAAGGATTTACACATACTTCATCTTTTTTCAGACTAAAAGCATATTCACAGTTTTCGATTGCCTTGAGCTCATGATGACTGTGAAGGTCCGGCCAGCGCCATAGCCGGCAATATATAACATGTGGCAACCCTTTCCGATGTGAAACCTGTAGACGGCCATCAAGAGACCTATTTGGAAGCAAGGGGAAAAAGGAGGGCACTTTTACAAGGAGTGACTAGGTGTCATCAACAGGGCTAAGTTAACACTAAGAGGATATGAAGGAGAACACAGCCATGAGTCAGTTTTAGTGATACCCAGGAGGACACAACCTGGTGTGGCTTGAGCAAGCAGCGGCACTTGTGCCTGTCCCCTATCGGTGTACATATAACAACTCGCATGCATTGCAATGCAAGGGTAGCCTTATATGGCAAGTGATCCACACAGTGTTACGTGGTTATACTTGAGAACTTCATCAACGTCCATTGATAAAAAGCTAAACTCTTTCAAAGGCATTAATTCTGAAGGCAACTGGTTGTCAAAAAAAGGAAGTAGTATGAGAATGGCAAATATCAACAATGATGTGACAGGAACTTACTCAGACTAATGTAACTTGTCATTTAAGTGTGACTCTTGATATCTGGGGTTTATTTATGAGGCTCACACAGAAATGCAGATGGTGATGAAATGGAATGGACAAATACCAATATGCTTAAGAGAGAATGAAGTGATTTTAAAAAAACATGACAGAAATACAAGTTAGCCTACTGTTAACTGTGATGTAAGAGGTTCATCAAATACATACTAGTGTAAAGATGAGCTTTAGATATGATAACAAGAAATTTAGAAAAAACTAGTTATGTATCTACTTAAAAATTAGGCCAGTAACAAATTTATCTAATATTGGACTACAATGAGTATATAGTTATAAGAAGGTTTTATTCTTTATGGGACACAATAATTTAATGATTCAAAACTAAAATTGCATTGATCAAAACATCAGCTGAAACATTAACATACTTTAATACTGGCACGCAGGTACTTTACATGCTATGCCTTACTCACAGTGCGTTAACATCCTAGGCAGAAGTTACACTAAACAACCCAGTCGAGATCTTCCACAGCACACCCTCCCACACAGTCTCTAGGGTCCCATGGAGGGCAGAATATTCACCTGGTTTGTTCAGAGAAGCTGTAAAGGCCTGTTGTGTCCCACTGATCTACCGTATTTGCTGTACTCAGTCCCCAAATTTCAGAGCAAGTGCTGTGCATAAATTGAAAAACAAAAAGTTGATGTGAACATGGAAGCATGGTTATTCAAAATACCATGATGCAAAGCATGGAGAATGTACAGAATACTTCCTTCACCCAGAAAATATACATAGCTTCACCCATAACGGGTCAGTACTGGCCACTATATTTTCTATATGAAGGAAGCCAATAAATGGAACATGTGACTCCAGATAAGTTATGATTATGTTTTTTATATGTGAACACCAATGCTTGCTACCTAATGAAATCATACCTATAAACGTCCTTGCCAGTTTCTATTCAAGAGTTCATCCTATGACATCAACCTCATTAATGGGGCTTCATTTCATTATTCAGTTTAAAAAACAAAAATCACTTCAATTAACAACTGTCAACTGGTACTTTTCATATAGAAAAAGTCTAGCTAAAAGCAACACTTATCATCTGGGTGTGATAGCACACACCTGTAATCCCAGCATGTAGAGGGTGGAGACAGGAGGATTAGTTCACTGCTTGCCTAAATTAACCCAGTAAATTCAAGGCCAGCCTGGTCTATGAGATCCTGTCTCAAAATAAGTAACTAAACAAACCAGACACATCCACAGTTAATATTTCCAGGTTATCTGTTTGTAATACTCAAATTCCATTTATTGAAAGTTGTAATTGCTTTCGTGCCACTATTTATAAAGGGCAAAATAACAAAGTTATTTTAATATAATACATCTTAATTTTTTTTCACATCTCTTTCTAGAACATAGTCAGATCAAAAGCAATTCACTCTATTTCCCCTGAACTACAATCTCATTTCAAAGTAATAACTGGCCTGAGGGTAAAGTAAAGACTTTAAAACGAACCTTCAGAATGGCCCTTCTGATTGCCTTGTCTCTTGGCTATGAAACTGTACTTTTTAAATCAGTCAAATAAAATTTTGAGACTCAATTTTACTTCTCACATATTACCAAAGTCAATAAAATTTGAGGAAAAACAGAACATTTCTAATAACTTTTAAGAATAAACAACTGATTAAATTTCACATTTGCTCACCATTCTTAAGCGAGGTGGATCAATAAAGAGCAAGAGGAAAGCAAGTACAGGTTAAATACTGTCTACTGCAGCGGCTCTCACCTTCCCAATGCTGCAGCCCTCGGATAAGTTCCTTCCTCATGTTGTGCTGACCCCAACCACAACATTATTTTCACTACTACTTCATAACTGTAAGTTTGCTACTATTATGAATCGTACTGTAAATACCAGTATTTTCTAGTGGTTTTAGGTGACCTCTATGAAAGGATAGTTTGAGGACTTCCTCAAAGGGGTTGTAACCCACAAATTGAGAGCAGCTGTCTAGCCTGATTCAGGACTCTTAAACAGCTAGTCAGCTGCAGGGCACTCCTGATTTTTAGAGTACACAGTGACTGGAATTGAGCAGTTCCTGGAAAGGAGAGAGAAAGAAAGAAGAGTGGGGCAGAGGGAGAGGAAGAAAAGGGCTAGGAAAGTGAAAAGGGCACACTGGACATTTTCCTGAGCTGCCCCATGTTTTACACAGTCTCACTAAGAAAGAAAAGAAAAGAAAAGAAAAGAAAAGAAAAGAAAAGAAAAGAAAAGAAAAGAAGAAAAGAAAAGAGGAAAGAAAGAAAGAAAGAAAGAAAGAAAGAAAGAAAGAAAGAAAGAAAGAAAAGAAAAGAAAAGAAGGAAGAAAGAAAGGTAAGGAAGGAAGGAAGAAAGAGGGAGGGAGGGAGGGAGGGAGGGAGGGAGGGAGGGAGGGAGGGAGGGAGGGAAGGGAGGTTGGTTGAAAGGTTGATTTACTTATTTTTTCTATGTGACTACACTGCGGCTCTCTTCAGACACACAAGAAGGCCTCAGATCCCTTTATAGATGGTTGGGAGCCACCACATGGTTGCTGGGAATTGAACTCAAGACCTCTGGAAGAGCAGTCAGAGCTCTTAACTGCCATCTCTCCAGCCCCCAAGACGGTCTCACTTTTTAATAACATATCACCATACTATGAAAAGCAAAACAGGCCAAGAAATGAGGGTAATTTATACCTTCCTCTTGTGACTCTGAACTGAGTTGTGGCTGATTCTTTCTTTGAGAACAATGTAAGAAAAATAACAACAGGTAATTGGAGGCTACTCTGTCATAGTATTAGAAAAAACATTCCCTCAGGTTCCTCTGAGAACAGGAGAACCAGAATCTAGGGCACAAAGCGTGTAAGCTGTACTCCCCTGGGCCTGAAATAAACTCAGGAATAAAGAACAATGGTGGGAAAGGGAATGATCCAGACGAAATGATGCAGACCTTACCCTGGCCACCATCATGTCACCATGCAGCTCAGCTTTCACTTGCTACAGTCCTCAAACTGGAAAGACTGTTTACAAATATTAATTCTAGCTACTAAAACGTTTGCTTATTTGTTTTATATGTAGCTCAGGCTGGCTTGAAACACAAAATGCTGCTTCAGCCTCCCAAGTGCTGGATTATGTTTATGCATCACCACCTCCCGCCAGAACACTTTAAAAACAGATCTACTTTGTAACAGCACCTACTAAACAACTAGTAAGTATGTGTAATTACTAAAGAAACAACTGTAACAAAACTAAACACAAAGCACAAGAAGAGAAACGTGCCCCTAATTCATAGATTTTATGATCTAGACAAGATTCTCTAAGTATATAACACATAAGAGCCACAGGAGAGACTGATCCTACCAGATTGAGAAGTACCATCACAAATCCGCCTGAGTTCACAAGCACACAGACACAAGAACATACTAATTCAAAGCAAACTGCTTCCAGTAAGGTCCAGGAGCTTCAATTAGGTCAGTTTTCCTCAAATCACAGCTCTGACCAATCAACTATTAAAGTATTTAAAGATAAATAGAAAGAAGCATGCAATGTGAAAGTGTCCACTTGCAGATGAGTAATGCCACACTGGATGAGAGCTCTATTCTAACACTTTTTACTTGAGGGCAGTCCCCAGCCTCAGGGATTCAGGACAAGTGGAACACATGCATACAATTGTAGTTTAACTGTAAATAAAAGAGCCACAGGGGAGAAATCGTCAAACAACAATGACCTCTGCCCAAATCCTTGATATGTGGATCGGCTGTGGGGGTTGATGAAACCAGCACTTGGAAAGTGCAAAGATCTGAGAGCAGCAGAGCAGCCTCTGCAACAGCAGAAGTCAAGCCTAGACCGGGAACTACTTGACTCCTGCTAAAACAAAACTCACACTTCAGAGGGTGGGCAATGCTATTTCACATAACTAGTAAACAACTAAAAGCCATACAATTAAAAAGTAACAGAAACAATTGGATGAGAGCTTTAAAGTAATTATTGTATGTTCCTGAAATTAATGAACAAATCAGGAATCTCAACAAATGTAAACTACAGAAATGCTAAAACTGAAAATTACAAACTCTGAAATAAAGAGCCCAATGGCCAAAGAATATATCAGTAAATTTATACATTAGCAGAAATGAGCTAACCAAGAAGAATAAAAAACTCTCAACAAAATGAAGCTGTAGTTATGTGTGCAGTTGTATAATAAAGAGAAAAAAATAGAAAAAAAAACTGAAATAAATTACTGGCTGGGGAAAATGGCCGGAACATTTTCAAGCCTTAAAACATTCCAACTTAATAAAAAACTAAGCTGAAACACCCAAGAGGCCTGGTGAACACCAAAGAATTTAAACTACCTAACGAGTTATGACAGGCACTGTCTTCTCTTAGAATCTTTTGGTACAAATCTTTTCCAACTCTCTCGAGCGCCTGTAAAGACCCTCAGGCAGACAATTCTTCTGAAGGCCCCACCCCTACTCCAGAAAAAAAAAAAAAAAAAACAGTCCCTGCGTTGAGTAAGTACCAAGTTAGCACATGGAGGAGCCTACTTGTACTGACACCAGTGGCTCTTCTATTATTCCCCTGTCCCCCCTGCCTGGGGTCCCTATTTTTCTTCCTTTAATGCTCAGTCATCTCAAGACAAAACTGAAACCACACCTTCCCTCTCTGTGGAAACTACAAACTAACAGCTATTCTTACTGCCTTTACAACCTTGTCTGCTTTATTTTGGCAGCAGTCTAGGAAGAACAAACCATTACATGCAGAGACAGAAGCACAATATCCCTTAAGAAACAATGAAAGCTGGAAGACAATGGAACATCTTTATGCAAGGAAAAGAAAAGAACTTTTAACTCACAAGCCCATAAACAAGCAAAATAGCCTTTGCAAAGTCAAGACTATGTTTTGAGGACCAAAAACTCAACCAACTTGTTTCTAGCAGACTCTGCAGAAAATATTGCAAAAAAAAAAAAAAAAAAAAAAAAAAAAAAAAAAAAAAAAAAAAAAAAAACTTCAAGATAAATATATATACATATACATATATATATCTCAGAAGAAAATTCAGTATCATGAAAAAAAATTAAAAGCTAAAAATGTTAATAGGTAAGTAAATATAAAAGGTGGTATTTTATTTTTTTATAATTTCTAAAAAAAGGGGGTGTAGAAAAATTTGCAACCTAAAGAACATATGAATGTAAGTTTTAGACAACGGTACATAAACAGAATTGTAAAAGCAGCTCCTTGATTACAACACTAAGGATGCTGGTATAATCTAAAGAGTAGCCAGAATTAAGATAACTAACGCCAAAAGGAAGACCAAAAATTTAAAAAAAACAAAAAAAACACCTCCAAAGAGACATGACAGAAGAAACACAAAGAGCCACATATAGTACTAGACAACCAAGCCCGAATGATATTTAAATCCAGCCACAGCAACAGGAATTAACATCAATATACCACTTCCAAGGAAAGATAGAGTTGTCATATAAAAAACAAACAAGCCATACAAAAATGTTGTATTTTAAATAAAGAACAGTTGTGACGAACTGTGCCTACACAGCAGTGGTTAGTGAAGGAAATGGTAGTGTACTATCAGAAACAAGGGTTGGCAGAACATAGGAACGGTGCAGGCAGTTTGGGAATGAGGACCAGATTTTTGCCCTTGGCCAGGAAGCTGGAAATATCCTTGGTCTTGTCCTGGCTGGAAGCCAAAAATGGTATAAGTATTTGGGGATTTACACTGATCCCTGGTCTAGTTTCTAAATAATTTTGAAACTCAATTTTTGAGGGGGAACATTACAAGGATTAACAGCTTTGGGAGACACTGAGGATGGGACATTCTTCCTCAACCTCCCATTTTCCTGTAACACTACAAAGGCAAACATTAACTGCATCTCCTTAACACCCCCTGAGACCTCGGTCAAATGAATGGAGTATATGTATCCCTGTATAACAACATGGCATTCCAATCTACGTCAAAGATTAGACAGTACATACTATTGGCTTTTCTTTTAAGAGTTAATCCAGTTGGGTTTGTCAATCACCTGGCTGGAAGTCCACTTGAGAAAAGCTGATTTATCTGAGGACATGACAGATAAAAAAGGGACTGGAGAGATACAGCGCAGTGATTAGTACTTATTGCTATTACAGAATGCTTAGGTTCCATTTCTGGCACCCATACAGTGGCTTACAATCAATCACCTCTAAATCAAGCTCCAGGGGATCAGACACCATCTTTCTAACTCTGTGGGCGCACACATGGTACAAATACATGCAAGAAAAACACTCATATACATAATACACACACACACACACACACACACACACGCACACGCACACGCACACGCACACGCACACGCACACACACGTTTGTCATCCCAGGAAACCCTTCTTCCATGAAGCCACTTACAAAGCTTCCACCCTGTGACTTGCGCTCTTTCCTATTACCCAGGAAAGTATAACTTTCCCTTTTTTCCATCTCCTTTTTCTTTCAGATAATGGCCAAAGCATGAGCATGCTTTCCTGAGATGCTTAGGGCTTTTTCACTTTCTCTGAAGCCCTTCCCCTCTTCTGCCTCCATGTGGTTGCTTGCCAAAACCCATTGCTTTCTTCAGTCCTATATAAGGGGATCTTTTCCCCCACCCTCTCCCTGGCAATTACCAGGACAGTTTTCCTGTCTCTGAAATCCTAATAAGTGTCCTTGAGCCTCCTTCCAAGTCTATAAGTTCCTTACTGACAAAACTTAGAATCCAAGAGATAGCCTCCAAATTCCATAACAATATTATTTAAGACTAAAGATAAAATATTTAAGACAAAGATAAAAAAAAAGACATAAGACACTAACAGTCCTAAAAATATCTAAAGTCAGATATGTTGGCTGGGGATATAGCTGAGGGCAGGGTGCTCTATCCTGCAGGAGGCCAGTGTTCTACTCCTACCAGGTACCATAGGAAGAAAATGGGGTAACAAAACAGGAAGCAAAACCTGACAGATCAGTAAGAAATCAATATGGGAACAATCTCAGTAACTCTTAAAATAGACAGTACAAATACACCCTACTCACCTGCAAGTCACAGAAGACCTGTACAATGTTAACAAATTCAAGTATATACAAAGTATTTAGACACACACACACACACACACACACACACACATGCTGGGGCCATAAAAACTCAATGAACTATAGAATAACCAAGTGATTCTAAGGAAAGAAAAAAAATCACAAAATACATTTTATAATATTTTAAATGATAATGATACCACAATATAAAAATTTTGGAGAGGTGGGTGGGCAGTACACCTTAAAACACTTTAAAACAAGCAATTTTGAACCAGGCTTGGTAGGTAGTGCAGGCCTGTAATACCAGTTACTGAGGAGTCTGAGGCAGGAGGATTCCAAGTTGAATACCTACCATGTCAATTTTGTGAGAATTAAGAGGAAGGTTGGGACACAGCTTAGTGGTAGAGGTGCTTGCTTGAATGAGGGAGGGAGCTGGTCATGGGCTCAATCCCCAGTACTCAAAAAGGAAGACCCTGGGTTCAATTCCCACTCATTTAAAAAAAAAAAAATCAAATTGATGTTTTAAAATTTTACAGAAAATGATGTGAGACCGGCATTGGATAGCAGGTCCTACTTGGTATAACAAAGAAAAGAAAAATTAAAAACAAAAACTATAGAAAAGGAAGAAATATTAACTGCTTTATTGGGACCAACACCTACACTTTATACAGACATCCTAGGGTATCTATGAAGAGCTTGTACAACATACTGGCGAACTGAGCAATGTTGTAGGATATAAAAAGCAAATGATAAAATCCACTGATTCCCAATATCTCTGTCATAAATTAAGTATAAAAAGGTAAAGCACATAGAAAAAGATTCACCAAGACACATAAGACTTCTTTATTTCTTTAGCACCAGCCAAAAAGACAGAAACATTTTTAAAAGCTGTAAATAAATATACACTGCTCTCTCAGATACAATGACTCCGTATCATGATGCCTACTTCTCTTTAACATGGTCCATGTCTTTCATGTATTCCCAATTTATTACAGCCATTATCTTTGCAAAACATTTCTGTGACACTGCAGTTGATGAAATTATTCCAAAGTATATGAAAGTGGATAGAATTCCAACTCGAGGCTGTGTGGTGAGACTGAACCCAGGGTCCTGTCTGCTAACCACAATGTACTAGTGCACTAGCAAGCACTCTGCCTCTCTGCCACCCGACCCTAGCTCTCCAAGGAGTCTGAATACCAGTAAGAGCGATATACTGATGATCTCAGAAGTAAATATTCTGTTGACAGAAAGAAGCTCATCAGTTAAGATTAGCTATTGAACGGATTCAATTACATGAAGTTCTACAAGGGGCAACACACTGAAGTCAGTTCAAACACTGCTTAGCAGCAGACTCACCAGGAAGAACGGTCCAGGTAATGACAGTTCATATGGCTCAATGGTGCAATCACCTGACAAACCTAATTTGTCTGAACACATGATACTCATACTTCAAGATATGAACATTTTATAAGGTTAAAAAATAAGCCAGAAATGATGGCCTATGTCTAGAATCTAAGCACCTGAGACACAAATCTAAGACAAAGCCTAGATCCAGTTCAAGCCAGGCTGGTCTATATAGTAGGTTTACTATATAGTAGGTTTACTCTCAAAAACAGAAGCAGGAACATCCCTTACACTAAATTTCACTTCCATACACTTAAGTGATATTACAGGAAATCAAAGAACCTGGTGTACAATAACAAGGGGTTTGCAACTACTACAGATAGCAAAAAGAATGTATGAAAAAGACTTGCAGTGTGAAAATAAAGTATCCTAAACTGGTTTTGTTGTTGTTGTTTCTATTTTGTGGTACTGCAAGATTGAAAGTTTTGTCATCTCTTAACAATGATAACAATACCCTAAACACATTAACTCTACATTCACTGTTTGACTGCCTAACTTCAGGACATTTGTAAAACAGCTTAGCTTCTAAAAATTATACCAGAAGAAATGGTCTACTGACTTCTAACTAAATTTAACGCTGCATATTAATGCAATTTAGAAAGAATACTGCAATATGTTGAAATAAGATATCCTTGAATCACTATGAAGTCAGATGAGCAAGCGCCATTGTGTTTGCATCTAATGCAAAGCCACACAAGATCTCTGTATGGAAGAGTTTCTCTAGAACAAATTATCACATATGAATTATATAGCTTTTTGCTTCTATATTCACCATGAGGAAAAAAAAAAGGTATCGAGAAAAGAAATGGAACATCTATTAACATCCTAAGGACACAAACATGACAACCATCATATGTACATACTAATTATCACTGCACGCATAACATTATTTAACAATAAACTCGAAAGAAGTCCTTATCAAATTTCCCTATTAATCGCATTTACAGGAAGTACTCTAACTAGCACATTTATGTTTTTCCTAGGTCTACATAATGGCTCAGTAGGAGAAGTACTTGCCATAAAAATAAAAGCCTAACCGGGGCAGTGGTGGCTCATGCCTTTAATCTTAGCATTTGGGAGGCAGAGGCAGGTGGATTTCTGAGTTCAAGGCCAGCCTGGTCTACAGAGTGAGTTCCAGGACAGCCAGAGCTACACAGAGAAACCCTGTCTCCAATAAATGAATGAATGAATATAAATAAAAGCCTGAGGACCTGAGTTCAATCCCTACATGCACAGGTGTCCAGTTACGTAATCCTGCTAAGGTGAGATGGGAGGTAGAGACTGAAAAATCTCCTGGAAAGTCCCAAACTGCAGGTCAGGTAGCCTGGAACATGCAGCGCGGTACAGTAAGTAGACCCTGCTTCAACCAGGTGGAAGGAAAGAACTAACTCTTGAAAGTTGTCAGACATTCACACTGTGGCATCTGTGCTCACAGCACATCCACACCCACCCACCAAACAAACAAAAAAACATTAAAAGTTTTTTATTCATCCAACACCATAAGCTTACATTTGAAGCTCAATTTAAAATTCAAATCTAGCACAATTTATAAGATGTATCCTAGAAGACATATTCTGTACACTAACATTTTGTACTTTATTTCAAATATCTACAAACATGTTTATATTCATATACTTTTAATTTCTGCATATACATATTATTGAAAACTAAAAAGCAACTGTTAGAACTCAGTTCAAGAAGTACTCACTTGGCTCTGGACCTCTGTATACAAGCTTGCTATACTAACATTGAAAGCCAGCAGGGAAAGTCTCAGGTTTCAGGCCAGCCTAGGCTACATAGCAAATTCAAAGCAAGCCTGAGCTACAAACAAAGGTCTTCTTCCAAAACTCTAAGGGCTAAGGATATAGCCCAGTTGTAGCATGTTTACCTAGCATGTGTAAAGATCTTGGGCTTAATTTCCAGTACTAGATATAAACAGAAAAGACCACGACAGGAGAGAAGTAGTCAAGCCTTTTATCCAGCACTCAAAAAGCAGATGCAGGCAGATCTGAGCTCAAAGTTGGGGAGGAAGTCCGGGAGAGAGACGACAAAAAGAAAAGATAAACGAACACCAACTCTGGACAAAAGACGACACAATCCCCAGAACTCAATAAATCTTTAAACTATTTTTACTATTCATGTTATCTGCATGGTAGATAACAGTAAACAACTGTTGTTTGACTTACTTGTTTTTTATTGGCTAAGAATATAGGATATGCCATAGAAAAATTAAAGTAGGTTGAAAACTGAGCAAATTAAGTGGGTTAATCAATTAGAGAAAACAAGCTTCACTTGAGACTCTAGCTCTTGATAAGTGATCTACTCACACAATATGGATTAATAGGAAAGATCTGTAACTAAGAAGCCATAATTATTTCTACTGATGACAAGCCAATCCTTTTGCTTTTAAGTATATAAAAGCTTGTATTTTGGGTAACTGAGGAATCAAAGATGATCACAGTAACAAAAAGCTTCCAAACTGAATATTCTACCTGCCACCACACTACACAAACAGCAAGGAAGACATTGAGAGACATCAATACTTTGGGGTGGGGTTTGCAGGAGAGAGAGAGAGAGAGAGAGAGAGAGAGAGAGAGAGAGAGAGAGAGAGAGAGAGAGAGAGAGAGAGAGACAGAGAGACAGAGAACACGAGAACGAACACATGACTGCAAGCCAACACACAGATACAGGCCAGAAGACAGCCTTGGGAGTTGTTTTCCCTGAGCTATATTGTAACACCTGCTGACACCAAAGGACAATCGGCGTTAGTCCTCTCCACTTTCTTTTTTTTTTTTTTTTTCCTTTTTTCTTTTTTGCAACAAGACAAACAGATCTCGCCACTAGCTTCTGGAGATTCTCCTGCCTCCACCTCCCACTTCCTAATGAGGCTATCTTGAGATAGCAGACTCTGTTGCTACTGCATTGGTTTTTTTTTGTTGTTGTTTGTTTTTTTGTTTTTTGTTTTTTTTTTTTACATGACTTCTAGGGATCTGAACTCAGGTCATCAGGCTTGAGCAACCTGAGCCATCTCCACAGCCAAATTCACCTTATGTTTATGACAGGGTCTCTCACTGGCTTAGAATTCACCTAGCTAAATTCTAGCCTACCTGTCTAGGCTGGCTGTCACTTGAGTCCCAGGGTTTTAGCTTTCTGCCTTCCCCCAAAAAGTGCTGAGGTGATCTCAAGTCCTTGTGCTTGCTTATGCCTTCTTCCCAGTCCCCTCCATAGACTTTTCATGGTCCTTCTATGGCACCAAGAAAGAGGCTTTGGAATCTTTATCTTAACAAACTAGCAAAAGATACAGGTAAACAATGAGTAAAAAACACTAACAAAGACCAAATCTATTGCTTTAAAAAATTATCATATGCCATTTTATAGCTGGAGAAGCTACAATGTAAGCTGGACATTTAGCCCCAGCATGGGGAGGCAGAGGCAGCTGAATCTTTCACTGTGTGCTGATTCAGTCTTGGGAACTGAGCTCACCCTGTTGAATCTCAGGCCTGGTGGCAAGCACTTTACCCACTAAACTACTTCCTCAGTCCCCAGACATGTTTCAGTCTATTTTACAACACTTATTTCTTCTTATGCCAACACCACATTGAAGTATTAAAAGCCCATTAACCAATACTACTGAGTGCTTCAACTAAGAAACATTGATTTATCTGTCTATTTATCATCTGGTAGCTTCAACATCTAAGGTGTGTCTTGTTTGGCCACTCCACAAGAAATAGAGACAAGTTTTCTTTCCCTGAAGTTCAGTTATTCAGGGTTGCAAGCTGGACCTGTGGTGTCTGTGATGATTCTAAGTTTAGTCACACTCTTCCACCATCAATCTGTTTTGGCTGGAATCAAATGGCACTCTGAGCAAGTCAAATCACTCCCTACCCTTCTTTTAAAAGACCTGTTTCTTAAATTTTCAGCAGGCTGCTATAAAGTCTGCCTCACATACGTGGTCAGCCAATCATCTTCAACACCATTTAAAGATATGTTGAGTTCCCCTGAGTAGTTCACTCCTTGCTGGGACTCTGGTCTCACTTTTCAGTACTGTGTTTGTCCAAAGCTCTGGCTTGTGGTACTTCAGGCCAGAGACAGTGGGTTCTGCACTGGAACTTTAGCTACCTTGCATAAAAGCAAAACCTACCAGACCACTCACTGTCTTCTTCCACCTGGCAAATGCTATCTAAATGTGTCTGCTCTCCTTTCTCCACCACCTTATGTGGCTGTAGCTCCATGCAGGTCATTAAATGTCACAAGATCAGTCTGAAAGAAGACATACCCAGGCTATGCTGAATAAAAACCCTGCATTTTCCTTTGATTTCTCCTAGCAAAGCTTTAGACTGTCAGATGAAGATCTTCTATCTTTTAAGAAAACTGTATTCCTAGGTATTTTAGTTTTACAGATGCAATTATTTTCTTATCACTTCCATTTGTCTGAGCTGGTATTTATAAAAATACTACTGGCTTCAGACAGACAACGAGTCTGTAAAGACAGCCTCACTGAATTTACTCACTTACTTTTTCCTGTGTCAATCATGCCACGGAAAGAATGGTGTTCCACTCCATCTTCCTTTTCATTAACTCACTGAACTGATCAGTTCCTCCACTGAAATAATGAACTGAGACAGAAGAATAGATATTTTTGTCTAGTTGCTGATCTTAGAGAAATTAAGGTCTTCTGTAATTAAATGTATGAATGCCATCTCTTTTCTTCAATGTCCTTAATCAGATAGACTCCAATCTGCTGGAAGTCTAAACAGACTATGAATTTTGTTAAGATGCTTTTGACCTTAACCTTTAAGTTTCTCTGTTGTTAAACCAGTGAGTTGCAATGATTAAATTTTGAAAGCTACACACTAATTTTAACTGTGAGTATAATATAGGTTATACTCAAACACCTGGTCCCTTCTTTGGTTTGGCACAGCCCTTCTTTGATGTTGAAAGACTCAAAAGGGCACATGTCCCCAGCATTTCTCATGTCTAACTTTAAGTGTTATCATAATGCTGAGATCCTCATGGATGTTCCCTGACTTTGAAAACTAACAACGGGACTTCCACAAACATACAACATCCTTGGCCATGGAAATGATCTAATATCAAGTCTAAAAATGGTTTCTGGGATTATTTCAAGCCCTTTGAAAACTATGAACTTTTACTTAAAAACAATATAGCTAATGTTGAAAAGGGTACAAAGACTTTAACTTTAATAATACAGCATATGGATTTTCTAATTTAATTTCCACATAGTCTTTAATAGTTCAAAAAATAGTATCCCAGATTGAAAAAAAAATTCCTAATAAAAATGCATCACTTTTATCTTTCAAATTAGATGCAGAAAAATCTGAAATATACACCAGACATAAGACAGGGACCACAATAAAGAATGGATTCTTGTAAAAGTCAAAGCACACATTTTTGCAATGCTTTAATTTGGTTTTAAAGAAATGCTTTTATGGACCTGGGAGATGGCTCATTGAAGAAACCAGCATCAGGTCAAGCCAGATGACCTGAGGATCAAACCCTAGGATCTACACAGTAGAAAGAGAATAAACTTCTATAAACTGTCCTCTGACTTCTACATACCTACTCTCCTACAAATATGTGTTTTATAATATAACAAGTGTTCTAAAATCAGCATATCACCACACAGAAATCAGCTCTCACTTATATTGCAAGGGTTTCCACACAGAGATCAAAATGTTTAGGTAGAGTACCTATCATCTACATCTGTTAATGTAAATGCCATAAACCACCATATACAGGCAATAAGGAAAAAGCTTTCTAGTTATTTGAGATGTTTCACTACATAGCTCTGGCTGGCCTGTACTAACTATGTAGACTAGGTTGGTTTCCAACTCAGAGATTCACCTGCCTCAACCTTTGGAATGCCGGGATTAAAGACATGAACCATCATGCTTGGTTTAGGGAACCTCTTTTATGTTACTTTTTCAATATACGACAATATACTAAAAGATAGCTTTAAAAGAAAAAGGCCAAGATGAATGATTCAACCAGTATCTCCTAACATGTTTCAAGTCTCATTTCAGGATCAATTTCTCAAGAGTATCAAAATGACACTTCCTATAATATGTCCTGCAACAACCCCAAAGCAGAGCTGTTGAATAAAGATTAAACCAGGGCTGAGAAGTGCCTCAGTTGGTGAAGTGCTTGCCACTCAAACATGACAGACTTGTGTTTAGACCCTAGCACCCACAAACCAAGCACATCAGCAGACACCTAGAAAGACAGACAGGTCATTCTGCAACTTACTGACTGGCCAAGTCTTGCTGAATCAGTGATCTCCAATTCAGTGAAATCTGTCTCAAAAATAAGGTAGACAGTGATTCAGGAAGACATCCACTGTCACTTCTGTCTTCCCTATACCTGAAAACACAAATGTTTACACACGTGTGCACACACACTACAGCAGAATGATGGTAATAGAAGGGAATCCCAATTAAAGATGGTATATGATAAAATAGGCTTTTAACAGATACTTCTATAGTCAAATAGTTTAAGTTGCAAAATGACACAGGTGCCTAAAGATGCTTGTGATGTCCCTCCAACCTGCATTATTTCCCTTTGTCCCCAGCTATCAACCTGAACTCTCAGTTCCAAAAGTAGACAACACATGTAACACACTGGCCCTGACTGAGAGGCCCCCTATTGCCCAGTACTATTCACCAACAAGCTCTGGTCAAGCTGCTGTATTTCCTAAAGCTATCATGAGGTTTGTAGTCATGTCCAAACACGCACACGTGACAAGTAACTTTAGAAATCAAATTTTCTGCCTGCTCTAAATAAAAAATTTGTTCCACATTTAATTGTACTCTGCCTTCCTCAGGACAGTTCAGATGTCACTTTTACAGCCTGCAAGCTCAGGACTAACAAACAGAAAGGGCTCTGATTGACAAGGTGAGGCGAGACCTTGCAGAAGGCAAGCACCCAAATGCTGACTTAGTGGCTCAGGGACTAACCTCTCAGGCTGCTCTGCCTAGACTATGCAGACCTAAAGTTGGGGTCTCTATCTTGCTATCTATCTAGTCCTTTGGAGGACTCTTGCACCTTTGACCCATCATATCCAAAAAGGCAGGCCACTCTCCTCATGACCTTTCTTTACTACAATACTACAAAGGACAGTTCTGGCTAGTCTCTCACTTTTTAGGCTTCTCCAAGAAGTCAGGTACTAGTTTTTTACACATCTCTCAAACCTCAGCAGACACCTAACAAATTGAGAAGCCATTCTAAAGACCTTCAGTTTGAAGGGAAGGAGGCGTACGATCATAGATCCTACTCTCTCTCCAAGCAAGTTCTCATGCTGGGATTCTCTTCCTGAACCTGTCTCACACAGTCTACACATGAGGGACAAGTTTAAGTATAGTAACCCTTAAGCCATCAAAATGGCTCGGTGGGATGGGTAAAGGTGGCTTGTTATCAAGCCTGATAACCTAAGCTTAACACCTGGGTCTCCTCATGGTTACAGGAAAAGGCAAACTCCTCCAAGTTGTCCTGACAGTGGACACAGAAGTCTCTAAGTACTCTCCTACAAACAGGAAGAGAAACAGTACTCGTAGATGATACCTTGAATAATAATGATCTTCCCAAAATGCAGTTAGCCATACAGGAATGATGTGGGCAAACTGAAATGGTTCCAGTTAAAACTGGAAACAGATTAAGGATGTTAGGAAAACAAAAGGGTTGTCACTACTACTTTAGCTAGAATAAGTATATCACTGAAGCCAACACAATAAATTATGGCACAAGAAGAATCATGCTTTTTGCCCTAGATGTTAAAAATTAGTATTATAGGGGCTATTTAATCTGGGAATAATTCACTAATTTTTACAAATCAACAAAGGTCCTAAGGCAGGTGTGTTTTCTCTGATGAAGTAATGATTTAAAAAAAAAAAAAAAGTCCTGTATGGGCTGGGACAATGGCTCAGTGGGCTATAGCACTTATTGTAAAAAACAAAACAAAAACAAACAAACAAACAAACAAACAACCCATGAGGGCCTGAGTTAGAATCCTCAGAACTCACATAAAATCCAGATACAACACAAGGATCTAATTCCAGAGCTCCTAAGGAGAGATGGAAGGCACTTGTGGACCCAGCTAGCCTGGCATACACAATGGAAAAAATAAGAAGTCATATCTCATACATGGTGGAAGGCAAGGGTGCCACTTGAAGTTGTCCTCTAACCTCCAAGCAAATGCTGTGGCATTTAGCTGGTGCACACACACATGCACATGCTTGCACACATACATACAGAGACAGACAAACAGACACACACACACACAGAGTTCTATGCCTGAATGTATTATATTTATAAAGGACTTTGTATTGTAACAGGAGACCCCTTACAAAACCTAAAAACCATAAATGCAGGTATCTGGAAACCATCGAGAGTCTCAAAAGTGCCCTTCAAAGTACTTTACAGGATCTTTAACCACAACCCAAGCACTTTCACAATTTATAAACAGAACATATAAAAACTATAATTGCATGTTAAGGCTGATAAAAGGTATCATTACTCACAACCTCAAAGTTCTACTTTTGAATTTATAGTTTCATTCATCTCATTGGTTTTACAAATAAACTACATATTTGAATTAAGTTAAATTATATGCAATACAATGTTGACTACCAAAACAATGGGTAATACAATTTAATTCATATTCTCTTGAAAAACATAAAAGAAAAAGTAAAGACATGGAATACGTGTGAATGTTTAAAATAAATCTTATTCATGGCCAGTGCCATATAGCTTACAACTCTCACACTAATTCCAATAGGCCAGAAACTGGACTGAGAAAGTCCTCACACCACAACACCATCTTTCCCAAGCAAGGAAGCAATAAAATAGAATAGCAATACCCACTGCACTGCAATCCACTTCTCAGTACTAAGTAAGCTAATTCAAAGCCTGGCAATCTAAAGCAAATGCAGAAATCCCCAATCAGAACCACACTTACCCCATCCCCATGCATAGATGGGGACTTCTCTTCTGACATGTTTAAGGAAAATACAAGAATACCACAGTTTGAGTTCCAAATGACTTCTCTGTGACCATTCCAGTTTGCCCAGACAAGTTAAAGGCATACGAATAGGAAGCCAAAGAAAGTTGACAATCTAAACAAAGTTTTATTTTCTCTGTTTAAAGTTTAAAAAATACAAAAATAAAACCAGCCAAACAAACAAAAAACAAAAAACTACCAAATATCAATCAATGACCACACTAAAAAGTTGAAGGGACAAAAGCCTAACAAGCAATTAAAACTTCACTTGAGTGGAAAACTAGGTGACAGAGAAGAGTGTGTGAGGCTTTCCCCCAACAGTATATTCTAGGCTGACTTTCAATCATGTACACAAATTATATCCATGGTTCTAAGTAACACTCTCTTAGATCTTCTGGAGGCACAACGTATGTATGTACGTGTGTGTGTGTGTGTGTGTGTGTTGCATGTAAAAGAATCCTAAGAAAACAGACTTGTCTTTTTTTTTTTTTTTAATTAGATTTTGTTTTCTTTTTCCTGAAATAGGGTCTTGCTGTGTTATAACCCAGACTTTTGTGGCATTCATGAGCCTCTCCTACCAGGTCCAGTTCAAATCGCCCTTTAACAGAAAAATTGACTTCAAAGAACACCAAAAAACCATGCTACCTTCAGCAGCACCTGAACTACAAACTATGATGATACAGAGAAAAATATACTGTACACTGTAGCCACACCAGAAGAAGGCATGGGATCCTGTTACAGATGGTTGTGAGACACCATGTGGTTGCTGGGAATTGAACTCAGGACCTCTGGAAGAGCAGTCAGTGCTCTTAACTGCTGAGCCATCTCTCCAGCCGGAACAAGAGGTTTATTAAAGAGACAAATACTAAATTGCCCTAAATCCTATTTAAACATTTAACTGTATTAACTCTAAGAGTAAAGTACACTTTTACATATAATATTAGGAAAAGATTATAGAGCATTTTTTCCATCCATAAATAACTACCACTAAAAATTTGGTATACCTCTCTTTTAAAAGTTTCATAATCATTTAAACCTAACATTTTAAATACACTCTTCATCAAACTATGAATATACTTATTTTTAGTTTCTCCAGTATAAACAGTGAGTCTAATAGAAAGTTTTCTTGATTCATCAAAATGATGCCTAAGTCCTTCTTAAACCTAAGCATGTGCTGTGTGTAAAGAGACTTCCATCATAGGGCACCTTTTAGTGTGTGATAAACTTCACCTCGTCCTGCAGAAATTATCTGGATTTTGTTGAATAAACCAATGAACTGTAGCTAGCATTTGTAACTCTGCATTTGTTTACGAGTGAGATCAATAGAGCTGTCTGTTTTGCCATCCTTGTTTAACTGTGGCATAAAACAAGTTGGGTAGTTTTCTTTATTATCAGAGTTTAAGAAACTGAGGATTTCAAACTTTTCTTGCCTATAGTAAAAAACATTGTAAGAATATGAGAAATGTTTCACTGTTCCCTTAGAATGAAAGACAAAAAAAAAAAAAAAAAAAAAAAAAAAAAAATTACATGATCAAAGCCCTTCCACCTCAAGCTTGGAAAAGTGAATTCTGTGTTCCTACACACGTACGCACAACAGCTACAGCCACTATGACATTGCAATGTTAGGTCTCACAGTAACGTTCTGTGAGTATTGTATAGCTCAGAGGTTTTAATTTTGCTTTATTTCATTGTAGCTAAAATATACTAAAAGTTTTTTTTTTTTTTTTCCCGAGTCAATTCCCATTCTGATTTTATGACCAAGTTTTCTCCTCTTCCCAGATCTTAAAAATGAAGATGAGGTATTTCCTGCAACTGGACTGTCTGGCCTAGGCTTCGAGGTCCAGTTCTAACACCAGCTGCTCGGAGCCACCTGTGCTACTACATGTCATGCAGACAGGCAGCTAGTGCTGTTAATGGTGCAGTTTCCACACCTCTGACAAAAGCAGCTAGAGGTGGAGGAGCAGAAGGACAGAAAACCAGGACTGCCCCAGGCAATTTTAATCCTGTTCTACTATTAGTGGGGCAAAGGATACAAAGGGGAAAGTGTTTCAAGCCAACAAAACAGGTATTTTAGCTGTAAACACTTGCTATATTTTAAGCCAGCATGTTTTCCACCAATTGACCTTGTGGTTTTAGGCTTGTTAAAAAAAAAAAAAAAAAAAAAAAAAAAAAAAAAAAAAAAAAAAAAAAAAAAATCAAAGAAATTTACTTTATTAACACCTTACTTGCGATTTTAAGTGAATGTGGTTAAATACATTTTATATGACATTTTAGATAACTGTTTAAATTGGGCTTAGATTACCTACAAAATTCTTTTTCAACTCTCACCTCTCATCTTCATATTTACAATAAATAAGGTGACTGAATTTCAATTAAATTTATTGTTTAAAAATATTTAATAGTTAAGAAATAACTAATAATTGACTTAGTTTTTCTACTTCTACTAAAAAGTTTTAAAATATGCAACATCAAAGTACAATGTAAGAACTATAGTCTTTCTTTTTTTGACCAACAACAATTCATACAAACAAATCTACGTTTTAAAACAGCACACTATGGTCGCAGGACATGGCGAATTAGGCTGGAATGACCAGGAAGCTTCTTTCCTGCTTCTAATACTAACTTTCATAGTACTAGAAAGCTAGAGGAACCACAATAATGACAGACAGGACAAGACATGCCCATGGATGGGTGTAGTAGTAGCATGAATGTGGTTAGACAACCAAGAGTTTTCTGGTCTGTTCCACAGAAGAAACACATAGCTGCTACTGTGACTCTGGCCAAGCCCTATGGCTGGGAAGCTCACAGGCTCCAGGGGTGAACTCATTACAACTGTCCTACTAAATGGACATAGTATCAAACTGCCCTCAACGTCTCTACATCAACACCCACACCACTCTCAACCCTCATCAGAGACTTTGTGTGTGCAGTTGACATTGGTTAACTTACAACTAACTGATCAATGTGTAAAGAATGAGTGTCCAGCCATGAAAGGAAGACTAGTATCACACCCACCCCAAAGCTCAGGGCCTGCTGTAGAGGAGGGAGTGGAAATAGGTTAAGAGTCAGGGATCGGGAAGGACTGGATTAAAAGTGTCTTCTAACACGACAAGACTACTATACTTATGAACTCACACAACTTAAATACCCACACAGGATTTCTACAAGATCAAGGCAGCTAACACTCTAGCAGAGAGGGGGAGGTGGGAGGGGCTCACAAGTCCCCACCCCTACAGATGTCTTCTGGAAGATGGAGAGCCCATTTTTTTTTAAGGTATGGTCCCTTGTGGGTCAAGCATGCTTAAGTGGATGGCCCACACCCATGCTCATATGAACAGCACAAACTGGAATCAGTGGGGTTTTTTGTTTTGTTTTGTTTTGTTTTGTTGTTTTTAAGAGCACAAAGTTGGAAGCCAGTGAGAAGGGTATAGGGGTAGGTCTGGAAAGATTTGAGGAGAAATGGAAGGTGAAACAATCAAAATAATTGCATAAATTTCTCAAAAAATAAATATATATATATATATTTTTTAAAAAGCATGGTAAATCAAATAAGCTTCTAAACTTCAAATAAATTTTGACAGTAAAACCAAGGTAATATTTAATTGGGTAAGAAAGTACATTTCAAGCAAAATACAAAAGCAGGGAAGCCATTACTATGGTGACCTCCCATGTAACACAGCCCATGGATCACTTGTAACCACTAAGCACTGCTACCTGCTGCTCACCAGTTCCACTCTGGCTCACTCATTCCAACAGCAGTGGAGACTTGGATCCTACTCCTGTTCCAGACAACCTCACGACCTACCTCCTCCCAGAGACCGCAAGCTCCAGGGACAGCAAGAGACTGTCAAAAACTACTAAGGAAAAGTAATCAGAAAAGACATTTCAATGTCAGCCTCAGGCCCCTATGTGTCCACAGGGGTAATAAGCTCACAAGCAGCACTTACACTGCCAAGCTGGTGTAACATACCTTCTACAACCCTAACATTCTGGAGAGGCTGAAGCAGGAAGGTCCCAAGTTCAAGGTCATCCAGGGAGGGACAGGGAGAAAGATCTAGGGATATAACTCAGTGATAAGAGTACTTGGCTAACATGCACAGGCCCCAATTTGTTTATCTCTAGCACCATAAAAACAAAAAACGAACAAACACCCCTGCAGAGATAAACAAAATTAAGCTGCCTTCTGGGTCTTCTGATTTTAATTAAGACTTTTCAACAATCCCATCTTTCCAAGTCACATTCAGGCAGTCTCAAGTCTGCACAGCATGCTGTGGGTCCTTGCTACTTCAGTCACCCTTACCATTACTAGTTCGTCAGTTTATGCCCAAAAGACATCTGGCTACAGGGAATGAACTCACCAATGCTTCTGTTTCCAACTTCTACCATCTCCATTCCACAGTGGTTTCTCCTGACTAATTTCTATGCTTTACCAAATTTCTAGTCTCTACTAATTTCTAGTCTTCACCAAAGAGACCCCTAAGAGGCTTCCCACGGCTTCCTCTGGAGAGAGCCCCTGGACATGGTTCTTTCCTACTAAGTATTACACTTGGAAAATTATTTAAGTCTCCCCCTCTTTTGTAGCAAGCAATTCCAGTGCTTATCAGCCAAGCAGTGGACACATAAATATTTACAAACAAAAACACAACCAAACACACAATGAAAAACCAACAACTAAAGCTTGACTTCATCTTACCAACCTGCCAGAGTCCTGTGAGCTCCACTTGCAAACAGGTCAAATGCAGTCTGAGTACCAGTCCATCAGTCCAATCTTGCTCATCTTGCACTAGACTGTGACAGCATTACAACTGATTTTCACATTTCTATTCACCTAAATACACTCCCTTACATGCACACAGCACCACTTCTTCCTCCTCCTCACTTGTCTACTGCCCAAGATATCTTGTTAAGATAATCTTTTTTAAATGCAGTTTTAAAAAAACAATCCTTATTTGATCCTTTGTTATTTAGTCAAACATTTAAACTTCTCCAGCTCCCTAAAATGCTAAGGGCACTCCTTCTCCCTTCGTTATTCTCCCTCCCTGTGAGTCCTTCAATGCAGGAAGGCACTCACTACAGTGGAATCTTGACACTGGCCCTCTCCTCCAGCTATAAGACTCTATTACAGTGAGTTGCTGCTCCCTAGAGATCAGCTCAAACCTTACCACGCCAAAGCAGTGTCTTTAACCTTTAACCTTGCCACTCTCTATCCCATTGCTGCATTTGTCTTCTTTTGAGTTCATTACTATTTCAAATTATGTTCACATCTTTAATGGGTAAATCTCCCTCAGGAACTTCATATTTGCTCACCACTACACCCCCATTTGTCTAGGAAACAATAGGGTACACACACCAAGCACTTCAGCATCATATGTAAAGACAAACCAAGACAGTAACTTACTTAAGATATACATGAAACAAAGTAAAAAAAAAAAAATGGCTTCAAACAAGGCAGAAAACAAACTACTATATTGCCAAGCAGAAAGTCTGTTGTTCCTGGGCCCCACTATCTACAGGCATCAGGTGTGCACTTCTCAAAGCTCACTAGAAACAAGCAGAACCAGCCCTCACCTAAGGCACTGCCACCACTAAAGAAATTCTGTCTTCTGGACAGACACATGCAGCTATAATATACAAAGAAAACACTGGAACATACTTTCAAAACACCTGTCACAATCCTTGTAACCACTGTACTCACCTATAGAAGGATTACAATTATACTAAAACTTTCAACCTCTTAAGAACAGGTCCTTCCAGTGTAAGGCGCCAGCCTGTGAAATGACTTCCAACTACCATGCAAGTTGAGACTCTGTCTCACCTACTGTCCTTTCTTAAAAATGTGTCTCACTGGGAGTTAGCAGCCTTTCTAACTATTTACTGATTGGCCAAGGCAGGAGGAAACTACTAGACAGCACTTGTTAGCTGTAGTTTTGAGTATCTGTTTAACTTCCATTCAGTGAATATTGTTTTCATTCAGAGATGAGAATAGCATGCAGCTTTAAGTAACAGAGATAAAACAATGTAGTCTCAGTATTGCTTAAAATTCACTACTCAAGAAAATAATCCCTAAAATACTCAAGGCTTAACAGAACAAAACAGTTTCCTTTTCTAATCACTCTGTACAGATGACGTGGAGTGTTGCAGGCCCCTCACCCAGCACAGTGCCCGCCCACTTACCTGGGTATGGTGACACACTTAGTATTGCAATTCTGAGTGCTGATGGCTTTCTCAAGCTCATCCAATCGGCCTGTTTTCTTTAGCTTTTTCACCAGACTTTTCACTGCTTTTTCACACCACTTTTCTTCCTGTCCATTCTGTTCTCCACCACCTGCTCCTCCAGACCCACCAGCTGATTTTTTCCATCCCAGAAGTCTCTTCACCACTGGCGGAGTGAATGGCAAGATGGACGACATTTTCTTACCAAGGATAACAATCCACACTCAGAAACAGCCTGGTAAATCTACCCTAGAAAAGACATTGAAACATTATTTTTAAAGCTAACTTAAAATAGTGATTTTAATGTTACTGAATGCAAACCGTGGCACACAACAGAAATTTAAACTCTTATGTGAAGTTCTTACTATACTGATGAAGATGCAGTCTTCACTACTTTAAATGTACTGTGGCAACAAATTCTTCTGAAAATCAACAGGACTCAAATCTTGGGCAAATACAGTTTTGCAAACAAAATCTTTGTCAATGCTCTGAACAACTAACTCATTTTACTAAGGCCACTTGATGAAGATTAAGATATTTTCACAAACACCAAGTTTTTCACATTTTTAGGACCAGTCTAGTCTCAAAAGATTTAGCAAAAACACAGTCTTGGAGAATATATAGTTAAGTGGTAGTATGCTTGCCTAACATAAATAGGCTCTGGGCTTAACCCCTCAAACCCCAACAGTAAGGAGTGAAAGACACTTAAAAAAATTTTTTTGTAAGAAAAAGTCTACCAGTTTGCTTTAAGAAATCCCTTTAATCCCATCTATTTAGTACCCTTTTCATCTTTATCTAATGATGTACACAGTAAAATTAAGCATAGTTTTTTCCTATATCAAAGTGCCGCTGTGTAATATCTTTTATTTTATGTACAGTAACATGTTGGCTTGTAAGAGAACTCTTCCAAGCATCAACCTCAGGAGTCAGCTACTGATTCCCTAAGGAAATGATGGGCATTTCCTTATGTTGCCACTTATTTTCCTCACTATGAAAACCATCTGTAGCTATAAGAATTATGTGTATATTATCTGATGAGATTAGCAGCAAGTTGCTGAAGCACATTTTTTATACCTTTTTGTACTTACCAGAATTGTCTTTTCATTTGCTTATTTTTATGCACTTAGCACCAAATTTTCTTATTCTATACCAGTCTCTCAATTAAAATGTCAATCAACTTGACTGTTTAATTCTGCACACAGCCTCACATCCTAGAGTGTAGTATCCTCCCGCTCTGACCTGAAGCATTACTACTGTCCTAGGAACCCCCTTAACCTCTCTGTAAGCTAAAGTTGCTATTTTCTTAATACCATGTCTCTATCATCCTGATCTACTTCATCTATTGTTTCATGGAGTATTTCCAAGAAAGAGATAAAGATGCCAGTGAGACTGGGTTGGAACACAATTTTATACACTACTATTTACTTTTATAAGTAGCAATATTGCCACTTGTTGCAATGATTAAGACATGGTACCTTAATTTTCCTTAAACAACAATAAAAAAAAATCTCAGATAGTTATTTTAACCCTCTAACTTAGTATCCATAAGGAAAGGACAGAGATCCTCTTCTTGATCCTTATCAGAGCTGGAATCATCTATTACCCACCATTTGCCTGGATGGTTCAAAAGAAAATTTCATGTTATGTTTTTTTTAAGTCCAGGTGCAAAACAGACACTGCAACTGATTTGGACAGCTTGCCTCCTGAGTTGTTTTAAATCTACAACAATTCCTACCCTCTGCTTTTCTTTTTCTTCATAAAACTGATTCAGGAAGTAACATATAGTCTCTATGTGAGTTTACATTCTTTAACTGTTTTCTTTGTGGTGTCACTATTCTTCTATTTATACAACAGGAGGTTAGCTATACACACTTTATATTTCAACCTACAAGACACCGTATGTTCTACCTGTTGTGACAGCTAGTGACAAACTGTACCAGTCTGTAGGCTAAGAACATCTTTCATCATCCTTCATGCAATGTGATCTCCTTTTAATGACAGATCTATTAGGATTGTTTTCTCATTCTAATCCATCCATTATTAAATTTAATTCTTTAAAAAGAACTTTTCCTCATCAACTAGGACCCTCTGTTTATCCTAAACCACATTTACTTTATTTAAGCTAAGCCAGGTTCAATGGTTAAGTATTTTATTTCAATGTCCATTATGTTTGGTTTCCTGAGGCTGCTGTCATAAATCACCACAAACACTTATAAGGGCATTTGCCACAGGGTTTAGGGCCCATCAAGAAAATTCAGAACAATCTCATCTCCAGATCCATAAGTGCATCTTTTAAAACCTTTTTATCCAAATAAATTCAAATTCACAGTTGTGTGTTCGGGGGAGAGTTTGTGTCCATTAGTGAACTGTAACTCTGATTTTACTCGTTTCCCTGTCTCTAATACTGAAAATCTTGGTTTGAAGAAATACATAGTCACTTGTATTACCTTACCATATATGGAAAAAGCTCGAAATAATACCAACCAGTCAATGTAAGTTCTAGAACTAGAATTACTAGGCAAAGTTTAAGATTTCCTTGTAGCTCTATCTACTGAGGGAAAAAAACAAACAAACAAACAAACAAACCACCCCAAACCTGCCTTGAAAGTCACCTAAAATAACCATTTTCTCCAGAGGTATTAGCAACCTGATAGAATTACGAGTCACTTCTGTGACTTAAGTTTTACACTCAGCACATCCATGTTTACACTTAACAAGTGTCTGCTCACCCTTCCTCTAGCTTCCTCCAGTCTGTGCTGCTTACAGCAGACAGGCAGATACCTGCACCCACTCTCACACCATGCTTACATGACCTACTCTGTAACTAAGTATCTGCACCAACTTTACTTCCTGAAACCATTCTGTATCCATTTATACAGTAAACTGGAAGACAGGCCAAATTAAAGTATCCAAACTGAACCACAAATGTGTGTGCAGGGTGGAGATCCCAGAACATTCTAGAAGAAATGTTAATTATGCTTATTTACTGTCTAGTCTACCAGTTTGCAATGTCTCAGCAGGTGGAGCTGCAGGCAGTGAAGTTCAGTGAGTGGTGCCTGCAGAGCATGAGTGAAGCTGGGTTTTCCCACCAGCAGTGCAAAAGACTCACATGGAAACAAAGATGGAGAATGAATGGTCAAACCAACTGAGAATGAAAGAGGAAACTAAATGACCTACATTGCCTTATTTCAAGACAAAAAAAAAAAAAAAAAAAAAAAAAAAAAAAAAAACCTAAACTAAATAAAAAATCTAAAAGCCTTAGTAATTATAGAGTGGGCACAAAGGGAAAGCTTACAATTCTAGACGTAACAAGATGTCCAGGAAGAGCCTACTGTTTACAGCCTACTTTCCACTAAAGGTACCAAGTCAGTCTCCTATTCAACAACTTTTCAGCCTGTAAATGATAAGCATCTACCACTTCCTCATATCATTCTTCATGGCTAGGCAGAATCTTAAGCTCTTGGAGGATAGTATTTTTATAACCTTAAAAATGTAAAAAAGCACCAACCATAAATTCCTATAAAGTAAACCATCAAAGCTAAATAAAACTCATATAAAAGTTACCCTGAAGGGTAAGCAAACAAGCTACAAACTGGGGGAAACTTTACAACACACACCTGACAAATAACTATAGTTTAGAATGTATAAAACTGAAAAGAAAAAAAAAAAAAACCGAAGAAATATAGTTAGCTAAATAAAAGGAAAAAATTACAAACATTTAATTAAAGAGAGTAAAAGAGCATACTAGGGGGTGCTTAGTACTACCAACTATCAGAAAAATGCAAATTAAAACCCAGATGAAATACTGTTTCACATCACTTAGGACAGTACTAAATGTTTCGGACAGCACCAGATGTTGGTAAGAACAGGGCTACCTTAGTAGCCTACTGCTGCTGTACCAAATCCCCCACACTCATTGTCTCAAACCGGCACAAATGGACTAAATCAAGGTGTCAGTCAGGCTGGGTCCTTCTGCATGCCTTTTCTTCCTCACTTGTAAGGACAACACTCTGAGCTCGCATCTGCCACCTCCTTTTTGTCATGAAACCTCCCACTCATGTCTAATAAAAATACCATAACTGTATTTAGGGTTTATCCAGTTCATCTAAACAAAAGACCCCATCTCAAGTTCTTAACTTTTTATATGTATAAAGTCCCTTTTGCCATATAAAGGAACATTCACAGGTTCTGTTCACTGTAGCCTATACATCTGTGGGGAGCATTTGGCCTGCCTTGGAAGACTGACACTCCCCTGCACTGTGAAACACTGCTGATACAAGCATAAAATGACACAGTGCCTTCCTAAAGACTCATGCATCTCCCCACAATCCCATTATACTCCCAGAGACATATTCAAGAAAAAGGAAAAGAGAGGCCTATAAGCTGAGTTCCATCCCCAGAAACCATACAATGGAAGGAGAAAACCACTCCTTCAAGTTGTTCTCCTATATGCACTCACAGCATATGCTCCCTGCCCCCAAATAATAAATGTAAACCAAATTCTTCAAAGAAAAATAATACCATGCCCACACACCAAAAAAAGACTTGTACAAATGGAGAATATAGTGATACAGGCCTGTAATATCAGCCCTCAGGTAACTGAGATTCAAGGGTAAGTTCAGTGAAACTCACTGGTGGACAGGGACTGGAAGTATAATGGTATTGTGGAGAGCACTGACAGCTTCCACAATTTATAGACACCAAAAGGGGTGGGGGTGGGGGGCAAACGTTGCAAATAAGATTCTGGAACTTTCCTTAGCAATGTAGCAGACACAGAGTGGGCAGGTAAGTTTTGCTCAGCTGGGGAGTTGTAAGGCAATAGAGAAAACAATCAGAACTTGACAGGAGCTGTTAAAACTGTCAACAGGGGCTGACTAACAAAACATAAGCAAGCACCACAATGCACCAAGCTCCATTTGACAAAAAGGCAGACATATAAATAACCCCCATCAGATACATGATAACCTTCATACCCCTAGCAGGAAGCAAAGGGTACTTTTGGCCCTGTTGTGTTCCTTCTGTACCATAAAGTATGCTCTAAGGAATCCAACTGTGTAATGCCATGTGACACAGTTTTCCTAGCACAGAGAACATGATCAATTCAACCTTTGGAAGGGAGAGGTACTACAGAAGTGACGCCAGAACAGAAGTCTCAAACATACAGCCCACAGACTAAGAGTTCACCACGTCTTCTTAAGTCACCAGTATCAGAGCTAATCACTAGTGTGGGTACTGGAAGCATGGACAGAACATGAGTGCCCTTAAAGTCAAGTTGCTTTGTGCTTATCAAAAAGACTGTTAAATTAGTAATTTCAGGAACAATTTAATGTCCAACTGGACGTAGGCATTTATGATTCCAAGGCTCTGCTTCCTAGTGTGGCAGGCAGATGCACAGGTGCATTCAGGACGGCCAGGGACTCCAGGGGGCAGCGTTCCAGAGTCAGGTCCCAGGATCAGTTCATACACGCTGTTAGACTAGATGTGCCAGTCACACAGCTAGGGCCACAAAAATACAGTAGAGCCAAAGAGGCCAGAAAGGGCACATGGACAGGTGGACCAAGCTTACCAGACACAACTGCAGGCCAGTCAACCCCAAGACCTGCCTCGAGGCCATCAGCCTGTTGTGCTACTGAGAATTTAATTTTTCAGAATAATCCTTCTGGGTTAGTGATTGATCTGTGTGCCTGTGAAAAATTGTTAGAAAAAGAAAAGTTCTAAGACTTTACCTTAAAAGTTTCTATACTTTGTGAAGTGGAAAATTCTAGTTTCTTTGGAAAGTTATGTCAAGTGATGTTTTGCTGAGGCACACAGGTGAAAGGCTGTCTTGCTAAAGCAGACACATGAAAGACCGTTTTCCTGAAGCAGTCACAAGTGAAAGAATATTCTGATATAACAAACACATGAAAAGACCCAGGATGAAGGAGTATAATATGACCCCACAGATAGTGGGAGAAAAGCACTTTTTGGTTTGGTTGCTATTCTTTGCTAACAACATACATATATTGGTTCACCTTAAATAGCATTCTGAGCTCAACTTGTGATAAAGCAGTCACTTAGAGATACTTGCCCAAGAACTGCTCACAACGTTCCTGTGGCAGCTTGCTGCTTCTGCCACCTCTCCTCAGGCAGGTTGGTGGGCCTAGCAGCTTCTTCATGATCCAATTACAGCTGCCGGTTCGTGCCCAGTGTCTGCCTGCCTAGAGGACTGGTCTGCAGCTGCTGAGTCATATCTGGTGTTTGCTACAGGACAGAACTGCAGCGAAATACAGGAGCAGCCCAAGAAGATCGAGCTTGCCCCTAAAGAACTAACCACTTCCCCCACATCCTAATAACTTTCCTCTTCCACTACCTCTGCTGGGTAGTGGGATAGAGGACAAGTTGAACCGTTATTAAAAATAGGTTGCAAAAAATCTGTACCTACAACTTTAGGTTCAAATATCCCAGTCACAAAAATTTAGCCAAAAAAACAAATGAAAATTAAACTTCTTGACCATCAGCAAAAACTCAAGAGATTCATTCTCCTTAATATCAGAAAAATCCCAGCAGATTCTCACTATTAGGGGTGAAGATATGACATGAAAACAACTTAAATTTAAAACTGTTTTGGGTTATCTGAATCACATGACCTGTGTGGTCATCTATTAGTCTTCCTCATCGTACCAAATCAAGTATAACTAATCTAGAACCAAGGAAACAGTTAAGTTACCAGCAGTAACTTTCCCTATCACGGTGACCAGGCTGGTTGACCCTCTCCGGATGATTTTTATATTATATCATAACATTTTCAGCAATACTAAACACAAATTACTAATATTAGATGGTCATTATTATACTTTAAAAAAAAGGACTTAGCTATTCCTTGAAATGCAAATGCATTAAAAATAAAATGACAAGACATGGCAATTTGTTCCAAGTTAAATACAAATGGAACAAAAATAAAACTCAAGTTCTAATCATACCACAGAAACGTGAATATGTCATTTACAGAAAAGAAAGGTTTTCTTCAATAGTGTGGTAGCAAGCTCCCTGACATGGAGGGTTTTTTTAAATTTTGTTTGCTAACATCTTCAAGAACTAAGTTCAGATACTACCTATTTCTATTCTAATTCTTGCAATAAATGATACTTATATAATGCAGGTTTTTAAAGAACAGAAAGACAGCCTTGATGCCAAAGACATTTAAAAACTATCTTAGTAAAACTAAGAGTCTAAGATTACTCACTGGAAAGTTTCAATTAGATAAGGTCTGACTATCCTGAGTTTCTAGCAAAGTCTTCAAATTATTAATAATTCCCTCTTACTTTAGCAAACAACATTATCTACACACTTTACTGAACCACAATTCCTCTTTTATATAGTATTCAACTGTTATTTTTTTAAACCACTTTTGATGTAGATGATACTAGAGAATACACATTTTTAAAAAAACAAAACCCTCCCCAAATGACTAGGGTAGTTTTTTGTGCTCTGATGTTATCTTCTGGAATGTACAAGTTCCATATAAAAAACCCTACAAAAGATCAATGAGAAGTGCAGTGACTTTGTGAAGAATGCATCTGTATATGAAAATATAGTACTTGCAGTTATTTTGAACTGGATAGTCATCAACATGTCATTCAAATGTTTCCCACAAAGATCTCATACATTTTGCTGAATTTACTTATTCGTCCAAGCATCATTATTATTGAGATGAATGCTTTTAAAAAAAACCAAAAACAGCTAAGGTTCTGAGAACCTGTCACTGTAGGCAGAGCAGGTGTATCACGTGCAAGCTGCCCTAGGTTCCATTCCCAGAACACACACTTCATATTAAATACTATCCTTGACCCATAGGCAATGTTAGGATTGTGCAATAATCAAATATAAAGCATGCCAAATACAGTTAACAAGCTCTACACATCTTTCTAATCCCATCCCCCCAGGTACTTCTCAGGAAGAGCTACCCTGTCTGCCACTGTTCTGTCAGAGCACATAACCAAAGCTGTGTACACTCTAGAAGCTTATCTTGAACCTCACACTCAGCTCAACCGGCTTTCTTCACTCAATGTTGCAACTATCTGTGCTAACCTATACAGACGCACTAGTGATTCTCCTCTTTGCAGCGGCTTGAGTTCCAGTTTCCCACTTTCAGTCCTGCGGACAGTCTGATACACATGCTTCTCTACACTGTATGAACATGGTCCTGCAGCAAGCACTTTAAAACTTTAACCAAGAGTCCATGGCAAACACACTTCACTCTGCAACCTAATGTGCATCCATGCGCATAACTCTTGAGACATTTCCCTGTCTGCTGTACTCTGCTGTTTCTCTAAAGAACGATGACTGAGTAGAAGAACCTAGGTAACAGAGATCCTAAGACCTACCAATGTTAAAAATCAAAAGGAAAAAGGTAACACGTGTTGATTCTAAGTTTGTAATATTTTAAAAACATAATAAAGCCATCACCTTAAAATATACCATCTGCAAGGAGAAATGGTACAGAGAACACACGTGTCCATTTTTACCAAGTACTACCAAAGTACTTACACCAATTGCCAATCCTACAGAAATTAATTTAATTAATACAGAAAATAATTTTTCAATTATTACTAATACATGACATACTGGACCTTCTAATTTTAGTTGTCAGACAGGTTTCATATACAGGGGTTGTGATAAGGACTTTGGGGACATCTGCCACTGCTGACTATTCAGGATTCTATTCCTAGCAACCCTTGGTTCATAGTCACTATCTTTTCTCTTAACTCATAGCAATCACATATCTACTCAATTACATAATCTTTATATGCCTCCAGTCAGCAAGTGATTTTCTGAAGGTCTTTTGTATACTTTAATATTTCACACCAATGTGTTCAGATGTATCAGCCCACTACTTTAAGAGTTATTTAGTGAATATATATATATAATATTATATGTGTGTATATACATATATCGCACTTCTACCTTTAAGGTCATCTCATGTGGTTTACCTTGTATTTGTCTTAACACATTTAACATTTCAGCCCTAGTAGCCTATTTGAAACAGATTTATACATATAGTGTCCTCCTCGACACAGTTTTTCTGACTCTTTGGTTTTCCTTTGGTAGCATATACCTGAGGCAAATACCACTGTACCTTAACCACTAAAGCTACATGCTATACCCAGGTATCTGCTTCCTAGTTGCCTCTCAAGATGCCTCAGCTACTGCTTCAGCCATCGTGGCTGCCTGTGGCCACTGACCCACTCCATCCAATGATGGAGACTTGCTCTTTCTGGATCCATAAACCCTTCTGACTCATCAGAAGTCCTTCCTTCTGTAAGTTGCCTCGATCACAGTATTTTATCACAGCAACAGAAAAGTAACTAATACAATACAAGCTTATAGACATTTTATTTTATATTTTCTACTTTCTATATATTTATTCACATTTTTCTCATCCCTCCCTATGAGCAATTTTTCTTCATTTCTACCTACTTACATGAAAATACATGAAAACTCCCCAAAAGTATTAGCAAAAAGAGCAGAAAGATAAGGAAACAGGAGGGGCTGAGGCCCAAGGTCCAAATAGGAGCTCCAGAAATACAACAGAGGTGATGGAGAGGAAGGGCCAAAGATACCAAGAAAACTGCCTGAAACTAGACAGATGCTTCCACATAGAAGACCCACCAACTGGCAGTACAGCAAATGGTCAAAACCCACCTGACCCACAGCTGGTGACAAGGAAAAGTCACAATGCTGAGGACAAAGCATGAAGTTAAGGGGGGAAAAAAGCCATACAGATAAAGAGACTCTAAAGGCTCTGGTTTTCTCAAGGCAGCAGCACTAAGTTAACTGAACAATTACTGCCAACCTGAATTTCTCTTCTCCGAGCAATAAAGTGGCTTTTACTGGTTTGCTTTAGTGGTGATCAGTGCTGTTGAGTGTATTTTCAAACGCCTCTGCCCATTTGTGCATCTTCAGAGGATGGTCCATTTGAGTCCTTTACCCATCTTTTAGGGGTTTTTTTGTTCTAAAATTCTTTAAATACTCCTAATTAAGAAATCTTTGTAAGATATACATTTCCAACTATAATCTCATTTTGAGAATTATCTTACACTTTCTTTTATTTGATGCACAAACCCTTTTAACTTGCATAAAGTCCAACTTACCTTTTCCACTCATGCACATGCCTGTGGTGTCATTCACAAAACCATGGTGATATAAAGTGAGCTCAGCTCTGCTTTGGCCACTCTTTCCCTTCATCACTTGTGCTTTTGGAAGTATGTCTTTGCAATTATTGTGATCGTTTGGAGTGTTAGAAATACTGAGACAGTCTACATTTATGTTTGGTGCCTATATCCTCAGAGTCCTCACAGTCCATCACAATTCAGATTAACCATTGTAAGAGCTGCCAAGCCACACATGGCTAAAGGCTATCATACCAGACTGAAGAGCTCCAAAATAGGAAGAAACTAGTAATAATAGCGACACTTCTGGAAAGTAAAACTGATGGTAGGAGGTAAGGGGGAAACTGCTTTGTACTTCAATTTCCTATTTTGTTGCTTTTGAATTTTGTACTATATGCATAACTATTACCTATGCAAAAAGATAATTAAATTACCTTTCCTTAAGATAGATATTCTTGACCTACTACTCTAAATCTAAGATATAGCTGTACAGGTACTCAATGAAGTACACAGATATCATCTGCTGCAGCACTACTTCTAATATCCCAAGATTCAAATAACTTAAATGTCCACCAACAAGAATATCATGCACTCTCAGGGTAAAGGCACATGCCACCAAGCCTGATGACCTGAGTTAATCCTTAAAACTCCTATGTAGAAGGAGAACCAACTTCTCTAAGTTGTCCTGTGACATCCAGAAGCATATAACATACATGTGCAGGGACAAGTGTAAATTGTGAATATACTTACAATGACCAAATGTTGATATAACTAAAAACAGAATTATTAACTAACATAAAGCAACCTACAAGATGAACTTTCAAGTACACTAGCTGGCCATATCTGCTAAAAGGGAGTTCTTGTCCAAGTGTGCTAGGAGGGAACTCTTTGCCTTTCCAAAGGCAAGTTGAGTGGCAAGAACTTATTATGTAGCATCTGATTTTCAAGACAAACACTCTTACTTACATGTACACCATGCCACATTTAACTATGGTTGTACTTTCTTTTTACATTTATTCTGCTTCACCTTCTTGTGATATTAAAATCCAGCTGAAAACTAGTGTTTCCTAGTTCCTCTATAGGCAGGCTATCTCCCAGAAGCAGATTATTCCAGAACACCAGAAGAAGCTTTACTTTTAACTTACCTTTTCTACCTTCTCTTCCTTTCTCAACTAACATGAAAAACTACATAGTCTATTTTATCTGACATGTCTGTTTGCAGTGGGCAAAATGGACCTAACCCGTGTCTGTTCTGGCAATTTATGTCATCAAAAGAAAGCTAGATTAGCTATGACCGCACATACTTTTAATCAGAGCACTAAAAGGCTGAGTCAGGAAGATCTCAAGTTTCTATCTTAGGCTACACAGGGAGACTGTCTGGGAAAAGTAAACAAGCAAACAGCATTTGAATAAAGTAGTTCATTCAGGCCAACAGCCATAAAAACAGCACAGCCAGATAAGAAAATACCTCAAAACTTGACATTTCATCTTAGAGAATAGGAGAAATCTGGCAAGAAAAATACTTGGCAAAAATTGAAATAGAGGAGAAGCTGGTGGTAAATACAGGGCTGGAGAGATGTTTCAATGGTAGAGCCTTTGTCTAGCATGTAAGAAGCTCTAGGTACAGTCCCAGGTACAGAGAAGAGAGAAACCACCGGGCAGTGGTGGCGCACGCCTTTAATCCCAGCACTTGGGAGGCAGAGGGATTTCTCAGTTTGAGGCCAGCCTGGTCTACAGAGTGAGTCCCAGGACAGCCAGGGCTATACAGAGAAACTCTGTCTCGAAAAACGAACGAGAGAGAGAGAGAGAGACAGAGACAGAGACACAGACAGGCCAAATACAAATTAAAGCTACAAAAGGAAAAGAAATTTCAAATATCTTTAAATGGCAGTCCCTAACACATACATGAATTTTTACTTCAGTAGACTCTGGAGCTGGAGAGATGGCTCAGTGGGTAGAAGCCCTTGCAGCACAAGCATGAGGACCTGAGTCTGAATCACCAGCACCCATGTAAAAAGGTATGAACCAGCTGCGGAGGCTGTAAAACAGGAAGTTCCAGGTTCAACAGAGGAAATACGAGAGAGATGGGTTGAGGAAGACACCTAACATGTCCTTGAAGCTCTGGTCTGTGCATGGGTGCACACACACTAACATGCACACCAAATAAAAAAACTAAACTGAGGAGGGCTGCTGATGCAAGCTAAATGGCCTTATCTCTTCCTACAGAATCAACAAAAAGGTGGACAAGAGCCAATTCCAGAGCCAATCATGTGCTCTGATGGCCTCGTGAGCACCTCAGCACACACCATACATACAACAATAAATAACAATGCTTAAGAGAAACTTAAAGGTAAAAAATATGTCAACTACAACCCCCCCAAAAAGTGAAAAGACAATGAATGCCTTATAGAATACCAAAAGCACCAATGGAAATACTATAAAAATCACTATTTTAGACTGTTAGCAATGTATGTTCAAACACAGCACACTAAGCACAGTAAAACATCACCAATGATCTGAAATTTCCTGTGTTAGTCAAAGAAATCACTGGTAATAAAGGCAATAATAAGGATTTTAAAAATTAAAACGTAAAGCTCAGTGGGGGTGTTTGCTTAGTAGATTCAATCACTACCACTAACCCCCATCCATTAAAATATGTATTTTAAAAGGTTGAAAACCAGATTTTTCTCAATTCTCTCAGTAATAAGGTTCTTTCCAAAGTTTTAAATTAGTAAAGGACAATGCCAAATGAAAATCCAAGTCAGTCCCATGGAGGATGGTGGGTAATACGCCCTTTAACCAAGCAGAAAACACTTACATGTGCATTTTAATGGACTGTTACAACTAAATGTGGGTCTTGTAGTTAGTTCAGTGACTATCCACCTCACTTGAGGGGTGAGCTCTGTGTAGACAAGCTGTTGCATTTAATTCAGCAAACAGCCCCCTGACACAGGGAGCACCATGTAGACAACTTCTTTCATACTGGCCAAATTCACACCTTTAATAGGCTGCACGGAAGCTGCGTCTCTATCATCAGCTCATAAGAATTCAACTTCCCCAGATCATAAATGTGTGCTAACACAAGACTGCACAGGCCCAAATGCAAGTCAGCAGAGTACCATGCATTCTTAATGGCCTCCCCAGTTCCCAGGTTGGTCCTGTCTTACTCCTGAAGCATTACCTAGTACCACATCAAACATGTGGTAAGGGCTTGTAGGCTGCAAATTCAACTAAGCATATCTAAAGCAGTTGGTACCAACAGAACTTCCTACAATGGTGAAAATGGTCTTTACTTGTGATGCTTTGTACAGCAGCTGATACTTGTAACATGGCCAACTAAAGTTAGATTAAAGTTAACTAAAATAATGTAAAATTTAACTTCAGTTCCTCAGCCTCATCATCTGTATTTCAAGTGCTAAACAGGCACCATAGTTGGCTGCTACCTGACAGATACAGATACACAAGCTTTATTTTGAATCTTTTCACAGAATATTCTTCCTTCCTGAGTACATCAAACCTACAACTACCCCACCCGAAAAAGGAAAAGAAGCTGGGCTTTGCAGATAACACAAAGAAACGCAGACCTTCCTTCAGAGGCAGCTTCTCCTTACTATTGCTTTATAGACTCAGCCAGTAAAATCCTAGAGTCTCAAAAAAAAAGTCAATCTAGAAAAATCAGTAACAATTTCACATTGTTTTAAATTTTAACAACAAATTGAGAATTTGTTCAGGATATTGTCATGGGTAAAACCATAAAGACAGAGTGTCTACAGAGGCCAGGAAGCCAGAGAGGAAATGGAGGGGATGAGGAGGTGGTGGAGAGGATTGAGAGAGCTAACGATGTATAAACAGGTCCTATGGAAGCCTACTATTTTATAAGCCAATTTACCTTTCTATGAGTTGTTATCAGGGAGATCCCAAACCCTTGCAAAACAAAAAAACAAGCTATTGCCATTTGTCTTGGTTGACCACCAGAATTAGATGATTATTGCCAAAGACATCACACAATTTATTTCAGCACATAAAGATACCAAGCTATAAACTGAGCTAGAAGCTTCCCCCTGCCAGATAGTTTTTATAGTACTGAAAGGAAAAGTCACCAACTGTTTGACCTAGCTATAAGACTTTTTTTTTTTTTTTTTAAAGTCTTAAAACCTAACAACCTGCCAGGCAAGATGTACCCACAGGTGCAACTGTGGCAAGACCATTTTGGGGATAACCAACTGATTCCTGGTACTGTAAACGTGGTCAAAAGCTCATGACTACAGGTCACAGGCCATGAAGAAGAACCTACTACTTGTGTTTTGCTAAATGGGCAAGGTATCAAATTGTCATCAAATTCTTAACAACTAGCTTCTACAGTGAGTCGGAGTGATGGTTAATGCAGAGATCATAACCTGTCCAAGTGCTCAGAACAAGGGATCTGCTGAGTACTCAGCCCTAAACAGGACATCTGTTCCACTTTCTTCCAAGGCTCAGACATCAACGGAAGAGAGAGAGAAAAAACAAGAGAGCCAGAAGATGGAAGGAGTGCTGTAGATAAGGGGTTTGGTAGGAGGTGACGGGAGTGAGAAAGGAAAACTGGAGGGTATTTTCAAAGAACACTATACTTGTATAAACTGTAAAAGAATTATTTTTTTAAAACAAATATAAAAGCACACCAAATCACTAGGCAACTGTCCTAAGAGAAGGTTCAATTTCAACTAAACAAAGCCAACTGAGCTACAGAAAGAGCCACTCACACTGTAGGGTGTGAGGCAAGTGTGTAGATCACAGAACCGCTCTAACATGTCTAGCTATGTGGCCAAACTAGAGGCAGTGTCTAAATACAACTGACTCAGTAAAATTCTATTTTTTATATCAAATTACTGAAGTGACTTAGAACCATGTTTAATGACATAAATCTAGAATCATAACTGAAGGCATCACCACAACATGTAGAGAAATAGCCAAAATTGATCAGGGACAGTAAAACTAGTTTAATACAGCTAAACCAGACAAGGCTGGCTTCCTTATTAGAAGGTCACCAACAATTATCTGATAGAGACTTTGAAAATAATACTGAGGTAGAAAAGAGGACCCAAATAAATAATCAAAGTCATCGGGCATAGTGGCTTACACTTGTAATCTTAGCATTTGGTAGTCTAAATCACTGAGTTCAAGGCTATGCTGATCTACACAGAAAGTTTGATCTCAGTTTTTTTTCAAAATCAAAGCTAGTAACATGAAGAAACAAGAAACCCTGACCAGAGTTGAGTGAATTGTTCATATTGCTCTATCGAGGAAACTTCTAGCATACTGTCTCTTAACACCTAAGTGAAATCTTTTACCTGATAGCAGCAGGCTAACAAAGCGGATGGCCTCCTGTCAAGTGTGACCCAGCACTGTATCTTTAAGGTC
Source organism: Arvicanthis niloticus (assembly GCF_011762505.2). Lineage (NCBI taxonomy): Eukaryota > Metazoa > Chordata > Mammalia > Rodentia > Muridae > Arvicanthis > Arvicanthis niloticus. Next base: position 13,336,288 of record NC_047671.1, read on the forward strand.
ACCTTTCTTGAGTGTGAGCTAGCAGAAAGACTTTTCAGTCTGAAATCAGAGCTCTCTTATACAAGATACTGTGAGTCTTTCACGAACTCCTTGGCTACAGCACAATGCTCTATAACCCATTTGTCAACCATCCTAAATAATCATCCAAGTATATTATGTAGATAGTAAGGTCTTAAAAAGGCTTTCCCAAACCAAATTTAAGCTAACGATTGAACATTTACTGCTAGGTTCTCAGGTCTGTTCCTGCTCTGAATGGCCAGACCATGCAGCTAGTCAAGCTATGGGTGCCTGTCTTGTGTTGTGAAAATGATCTCTATTACCCTCCTCTCCAGGCTGTTATCTGCTTTCTCTTAACAAAGGACAGAACACTTACAGTTCCCCCACCATCTATCTCCTCCTCACCACACCCTGTTAAGCCTCCCACACTACCCATAATCTACTAGTTTCAAGCTACTGTGGACTTAGATGGCAGATTAAATACCATGAGGTTCTAAGGATCCCCCTATGCTTTAAGGTAAAGACTTGGACAATTAAACTAAAGGCCTGGTTGCTCGATGGTCATTTCTCACTGCCATTTATAAGAGGTCAGGATGGTGCTGGCAAGTCATCTGCATTAAGAAGAGACCGGATAACTAACTAAAGAGCAAGAGCTTTAACTTGAGAATCTGTCTCAAAGAATGATCTCAATCTTCTAACTTACCTTTTATAAACCTTAAGAGGTAAAAGCTACTTTTCCCACTTTTAGAAAGAAAAAAAAAAAAAACCACACAAAAAACAAAAACCTAAGACATGGAAGTTTAATTTACCCAATTCCAGAACCAAGAAACCAAGTATCAGCCTAGGGCTTTGATCCCAAACTCCATTACAAGACTTGCTCCCCAGTCTGTGCTCTTGGCTTGACTATTTCATACAATACTCCTTTCACTGGAACCCAAATGACTCAAGTTCCTTTTCTTTCCTTAAGCACTCTCTCTAACTGCAGGGCAATGGTTAATCAGACTGAGACCAAATTCAGCTCAGCAACCATGCATCTGCTCACCAAGCGTGCCTCTGAAAGGTTAGCTGCTGTATCTTCAGTCTGAATGACCTGCAGAAGTGGCAGACAGCACCCCACCCCAACAGAGATCATTCTTAGTGACATAGGAGCTAACACAGCCCACCTTCCTAGTACCATCCTTTACACGTGATAGAGAGCAATGCACGTATACTTCAGGAAGTGACTAGGTGAAGTTTTACTGAATGCCCAAGCTCAACATAATTAACTTTCTTACTTTGGGGCCTTGGCCACAAGACATGGAGTTCTAATTTTCCTAATTCCACTGAGGAGTAGTGGTGTGAGTAGCCACACAAAGTTTGCTGTGTGAGTGTTACTTGTCCAATTAAGTGACTCTGAATTCTTTAGTCAGTTTCTGATACACCTTTGCAATACTTAGTAGGAAACTTCTTTGCACTTAAGAGAAACCAAGGGCCTAAAAATGTCTCTTCTGCCTTTACCCAGACAAAGCATCTAAAAAGATATGCCTCTCTCCACCCTCTAAAAAGGATTCTTGTCCCAAGAATATGAATAAACCTCCATCTGCCAGACTACACTATATACAGCTCCTGTATGCATTACAAAAGCACCTGTATAAAAAGGCTGCTGTGAACATGGTTTCTGGAGTACAAAGCATTAAACCAACGGCATCCAAACCAAGCACGAAGGGAAACGGTTAGGCCCAAAACTCAAATCTAAAAACTGAAAAGGTCCTTAACCACCAGTTCATGCAGCTAAACTAGTTAGGTTTGCTTGTCTGTTCAGTTTCCCTGTCTATATGTATCAAATGAAAGGAGACCTCCTGCGCTACCTACTGAATTAGTTAACTCTTCTGTTCACATGAAGGAAAGAGCTATATTGAAAACCATCCCCAATATTCCTAACGAGAGTTAAATCACACAACCAAGCCTAACAGGAAATTACTCTGCAGTTTCTCTCAACACTTACTTTATGAGCCATACAGATTACACAGCTATTTAGTGACAAGTATCTCAGGATCCTAAAGATCAAACTTTTCTGAACACCTACAACATGACATCGCTTTAGGTGTAGCTATAAAATAGGAATCAACAGTACCTAAGAGCAGTGTCTTGCTAAGGAACACAAGGGATGTTTGCAATCCCATCACAGTCATTACACCTGGACAGCGAGGCCCCTTAAACTTAATTAAGTCAACTGGATTTTAACACTAAGCATGCACCTGGGCACTCAGTTTAAAAATGTGCAAAAAACACAATTTTCTTATCACCACAGGTAAGTTTATGCAAAAACAAAGGAATTTTTAAAATAGCATCAATGTTACTTTATGAATTTAACACAAACATTTGCCAAATGATTTAATAGAGAGGAAAAAAAAACTATAGAGCTGTTTTATAGCTAAATGGGAGAGGGGAAAAAAAAACTTAAAACCATAATACATTTTGCTTCTCCCATGTCTGGATTCCATCTGCCTCACTAACTCATGGATTGAAACTACTCCAACTTCGTTTTAACTACTTAACACTTCTCTGCAAAGGGGGGAATTGCTTTTTTACAGGAACCAAAGTAAACTAATAGGAAAGATATTTACAGCATGGCAGCAAATGTATTCTTGTGTTTGGTTCAAGAGAAAAAAAAAAATCCTTTCTATCAGTGTTATGGGGTTAAGTCATGAGATCAGAAACAAGAGATTTTTGGAAACTGACATTCCAGGGTGCCATTTTTGTAAAGATAATCTTCAGGTAAATTTGCCTGATGATTCATTTATTTACATATGTCATTTCATTAGTTAAAAACATCGCCATTTAGAACATCCCAACAAGGCATGACAAAAGGATGAAATGCAGCTGCTGCCGCTGATGAATTATTTTCACCTGGGCATGTTTTGGTTTTTGTTTTGTATTGGTGTGACAACAAACAGGTAGTGTTTGCCTTTAAGTGTAAAAGAAACAAATAACAAAATCAACCTCGATTTTTGTTTTTCTTTTGTTTAGGCTCACAAGGAAACCATAACACGCAAGGGTAAGAGGACAAAAGTACCTGGCCCAAGGACAGTATCTCTAGAAGAAAATAATCCAAGCACCGATTGTGAAAACCAAGTCTGAAATAAGTGCACTCAATTAGCATGCTTCCAAAAGGCGTGTGATTAGAAACTAATAGGCTGTACCCACGGAGCAACTTTCCCAAGTGCGTGGAGGATGAGCCAGGCAGCCTCAGCCACGAGCGTGTTTCTGAGTGCACACAGTGATTGGAAACCCGCGACTGTTACGGTTAACAAAGGCCACAGGAAAGAAAAAAAAAAAAAAAAAGGAAAAAGTAGAAGCAAAGTACCACACGCCCCTAACTCGGCTCCAGGGCATTCTGCAACGCCAAAAAGCAGAGCGGCCGCGCGCCGGGACCGAAGCGGGCCGCAGCCAGGCTGGGCGGGGCGGGGGCTCGCGGCCCTGCCCACGGCGCCGACCCCGGCCCGCGCTCCACGGCCCGCCGCCACACCCCACACGGGCGGCCACGTGACCCGGCCCAGCACACCCCTGCCCGGTCCCCCGGGCGCCCCGGCTTTACCTACACCCAACGCCTGGTCCCGGCCCGTCCGAGCCGGGCCCCGGACCTTTTGTTCCTTCCTCTTCCGACGGGCTCCGCGCTGCCGGAGGAGTGGGCGCGCGCAGGCGGAACTGCGCCGCGGGCCCCCGCCCCCAGGCCCGCGCTCGCCGCGGCCGGCGGCCGGCGGCCGGCTGGGGAGGGCGCCGCCTGCTCCGCTCGGCGCGGCCCCGCGCCCCGGCACTGCCTGCACCCCGCGCCGCCGCCCTCCGCCCCGGCCGCCGCGGACCTACCTTCGGGCCGCTCGCTCAGCGCTCGCGAGCTGCAGGCTGGCGAGCTGCTCCTCCGCCGCCGCGCGCGGTAGCCCCGCCTCCCTCCCGAGCCGCGGGCCCCGCCGATTCGCCGGCACAGTCCCGGGCTGGCACCCTGCCGCCCGCTGATTGGCGCCCGCGGCCGCCCGTTAGGCGTGAGGCACGCCGGCCGAGCGGGCGCGCACGGAAGACGGAGGGAGCACGGCAGGGACGGAAGGAGGCCGGGCGCCGCGGGCAGGGCCGGGGGCCGAGCGGGGCGCGGGCAGGCGCGGGCCGCCGCCTCCCGCCTCCGGCCCGACCGGCGGCACGCGCAGCCAATCAGCGAACGGGGAGCCCGGGGTGTGAGCACCGCGTCGGGGGCCTGGAATCGGAAGGGAAACGTCGCTCGCTGATTGGTTCCGCCTTCCCCGTCGAGCGTGAGGCGAGGCGAGGCCGGGTGGGGTGGCACGCCCGCGGTTGCGCTTCAGTTCGTGTCCGGCGCGCTCCCACTGGGCTCGTGGAGAATCGCGGAAGGCCGCGCGGTGTGCCACGCCCGCAGCCCCCCGCCCTGGCGCTTCTGGGTGGAGCGCCGCGACTAAGCCCTCGCCCACCTCCGTCGTGAGGCCGAAATGGACACGTGCTCCGGCCCGGGCCAGCCCCCAGCCGGCTCAGAGCCGCTGGGCTGGCAGAGCTCTGAAGAAGCCTGGGTGCTGGTCGCTGAGGGGCGCGCCCTATGCAAATAAGTGGGCGGGGCCTCGCTCTGGGGGGCGGGGCGGGTGTGGAAAACCGCGAAGCTGGGGTTGTTGTCTGTGCTGTTGGTGTTAGGGTTGGGCAGCTCCTAGGCGTGTTTCTCCAACCCGAGCCTTGAGTTCTTAAGTAGAAGTATTAGTGATACATATTTCGAATGCTCAATGTGAAGTGTGAGCACCAATCAGTGTGCTCCTTGATTTGCTGGCTTCTCCCTAGCTCATTTTTCCTTCACTGTGCCCCCCCTATTCCTAGACCCGTACTTCTCACCAAGTTCCCAAATTTAAGAGTACCCATAGTGGCGTGACCAGGTTGATTTTAACTCAACCCCGGCAGATGAAAGACTGTGTTAGGATAATAAACCTAAATTTGAAATGTCTCTTTCAGGTTGCTAGAAAATACCAGAACACAGTTTCCTTGTCTGTTGGTCATGCCGGCCTACTCCTACCTACCTCTTCATAGGATTCCTGGGAGAGGCGAGTTAGTCCAGCAAGCCTCAGTAGCACTACAGAGCAGTACTAACAGAATCAGTGTTCGAAGCAGTTAAGAGTGGAGCATGCTCTCTCCTCAGACGTGAGGGCATCCCAGAACAGGCCTTTATGTGGACCTTGAGTTATTTGTTCTTCCCTCCAGACTTACAGGTTTTCAAAATCTCCACCACTATTCTCACGGGAAAGATGTGGCTCATCCCAGATGTAAGGCAGTTACAGGTTTGGATGCAGCTCTACTCCAAACCCAAGGCTTTTGACAGAGTGGTACTCACTTGCGATCATAATACCAACTTACATACTATAAATGAAAACTTAAATGTTATAGACTTTCATAGTTACAAAAGAAATCGTGAACGCAAACATGAACAGGACTTTGAAATTAAAGGAAAGATAAAGACCATTAAGTTCCCTTTGCTTATGAACAAATGTTTATACTAACGTGAGCTTAGCAGAAAGTCACTCTCAAAGGGTGGTTTCTTCTGTTAACAGTTTTACAGGAAGGTCACATAACCCCAATGTTAATGGGCAGAGGATGTTCTTCACTGGGAGAGCACATGTCTGGCCCACCCTAGGCCCTGATTTTAACTCCAGCACCACCAAAATAAAAGTTAAGTTTGAGGGCCATCAGTTAAGGAGCTTTCTTGCCTCAGCCTTCCAAAGCCACCTGGGAATGTGGTTAAGGCAAATGATGCTCAAATTGGAAGAAGGAATACTGGTTCTGACTTGCAGCTGTTCCTAATTCTGATAGAAATCAGCAGCTTTAATACAGAATACCCTGTTAAAAGTGGTCTTGAATCATACAAAAAAAAAGTGTGATTCATAGGTGGACTGGGGTGTCCACATAAGGAGTTGGTGTGGGGAGGGGAAAGCAAGGCTGGATAGATTCTTTAAATATATATATATGCTTCTTCAGTTAAACCATCTCTCCAAAGTGTCAGACTTTGAGATCATAACTTCTCCATTTACACAGCCTTCCAAGGAGAGCGATGGTTTCTCAACCTTCCTAATGCCACGACCCTAATATAGTTGTTCATGTTGTGACAACCCCCCAAACATAAGATCATTTGCATTGCTACTTCATAACTATAATTTTGCTACTCTTATGAATTGTAACATAACTATATTTTTGGAGTTAGAGGGTTGTTGGAGGGATCACGACCCACAGGTTGAGAACCACTATGCTATAAGTTCTAAACGACTGGAGAAGGGAATAGGGGATGGCCTGGCTACTAATGCAGTCTCCAGGGGCATTGAAATGGGAGCATGCCTGCTATCCCCTTGGTTACAAATGCATCTAAAACCAAAGTGGGTCAAGACAAGCTGAAGGCACATGGAGCAAGGGTTGCCATGGCAACAATCGGCTTGGAAATCCACTAGGGTACCTGAAGATCTATAAGTAGGTCCCTATTGTATAAGTTATATTGAATGTGTCTGGTTTTTTTTTTTTTTTTTCATATGAATGGACAGCAAGTTTAACCCTTCATTACCTATGCTACTCCAAAATCAATTAAACCTAAACGAACTGAGGGTGCATTTAAATGTCATAAGAAAAATGACAGCTATTTCTGGGAAAAGCCTGAGAGTCAATGAGAAAAAAAAAATCTCATTGTCAATTTTTCTATAGTTTAGTGTTTTTAAAAAAATAATTTATGCTTTAGTTTTTCTGAAGACTCAACTCATGTGCATCTCCTGTCAATCTATAAATCTCTTCCGGTCTACTCAGACCAAAGTTACATTATTACCTGTGTACTCTGTTAATGCTGATTCCCACACAGAGCGTGACTTTACCCAGACTAATGTTTTGACCAATGGCTTGCTTGTACAGTAATGGGAGTTTCTTCACTTCTCATATGTGCTTTCTTTGTCTGCACATCCAGACTGTGAACTCCTGAATATCAAAACAGCTACTTCCCAGTTTCCTCCTCACACCCTTACCTACAAGCATAAACGACCAAGGTCAAATACAGTGTTTCTGTGGCAGGAATGTGCCTGTGAGTCTTAGGACTTCATCCTATCTCACTCTTTGTAGTTCTCTATGTAACTGTTGGGCTCTTCTCAAGACTTATGTTCACTTAGCCCAGTGAAACTAAGTAGCAGTGACCATTATCATATAAGAAAGGATAGTTATTTGAAACTGAAACAATATTGACTGAATGAGATAACCTGAGCAAAAGTTATGAACAACAATTGTATGTGGTTGCTTTTACTAAAAATTATGAGTATATTCAACATCAGCTAGATTTGTGTATCAATACAAGGAATCTTCATGCTTTAAATGAATTTGTACTGGTGTTTACACCTAACCTACACACACCAGAGAGAGGTTAAATTCAACCAACAGGTGGTCATCAGGCATTTGTTATGCACCTGGCATAAAAACATTGGTTGAATATTCTCATTCTTTTTGACAAACTCCCTCTTTGAGGGGTAGGGGACCGAGGTAGAGTTTTTGAAAATTAGAGGTTATAAGACATATTGACTTGTTGAAATGAGAAAGCTGGTACCCACCTAGAGCCTTCACCTCTGCAGGCTAATGTTCTTGGTTCTGGAAGCTACTCTGCATTCTACCAAAGCAGAAATACAGGCACCACCCCATCTAGAAACCCTTTGATCTACAACACCTGCAAGGTGTGCTAGTGCACTGGTGGCACAAAGCCTGTGGGGGTGACCAAACAATAGCTGATTTACTTAAGACCCACTCCACAAGATGGAGCCCATCTCCAACAGTGACCCTGGGTGACCAAGAATCTGAGACTAGATAACCCAGGGACTTAGGAGAGAACAAATACTACAGTTCTGCTAAAGGATGTAGTAATAACATGACTCCCAATGACCTGCGGTGCTCAGATCAGTGCCTTGCTCAGCCATCATCAGAGAAGCTTCCTCAAAGATTCCTCCTGCAGCAGATGGGAACAAATAGCCATAGTCAGAAAATATGCAGAGTGAGAGAAACAGTCATCCCTAAACAAGATATTTCTATCAAATCCCTCCCCCCCCCCCCAGGCTCAACCCTGAGGGAGGGAGGCAAAGAGAGTGTCAGAGCCAGAGGAGACAGATGACACCAAGGAACCAAGAGCTTCTAAGTACAGCAGGATTGACACATAGGAACTCACAGATGCCCAGGCAGCATGCACAGGTCTGCACCAGATGTGCTCCTATAGATGACACATGGGCTCGCAGATGCCCAGGCAGCATGCGCTGCCCCTGCACAGGTCTGCACCAGATATGGTCCTAGAGCTAAAAGCAGAAGTGGTCACGTGCCCCACTTGCAAATGAAAATATTGTTTTCTCCAAGGGAGTCTCACTGGGAAAACAACTCGTAAGGGTAGGCTGTATAGCCAGCAGCGGATGGCCAACAGGAAGCAAATTCAGTGGCATCTTTGGAGGTCTCCTTGTCTCCTGTCATGTCAGGGATAGGTTTTTTTTTTTTTTTTTAAATCTCTTATTTCATCTCTCTTCCTCTCTCTTCCTCCTCTCTCTTCCTTCCCTCCCTCTCTCTTTCCCTCCCTTCCTACAGGTATCTTGTGTATATACTATGGCTTCTAGTTTTGTGGTTTTCTGGGATTCCTAAGTGTGTGAACTCGTGTTTCACTTTGTATCTGATTTGCACCTTTCCTTGGGCTCCTCCCCTTCTGTACATTTGTTTTGTCCTATTCCAGTTGTTTTTTGTTTGATCTATTTTATTATTACCCTTAGAAGCCTGTTTGTTTTCTTCTAATGAGGGACAGTAAGGGGGTAGATCCAGATGGAGAGGAGCTGGGAGAAGCAGAGGGAGGAGAGGCCATAATCTGGCTATATTTATGTGAGAAAAATATTTTTTCAATAAAAGGAAAAGAGTGAGCTATAGAGGCAAGTCTTTTGAGAATTCAAGATTATAAGGCAAATTGACTTTGGTTGAGAGAAAAAATTATGATAAAACAAGCTGTAGTTCTCATTCTTATTTACATATTCAAATCCACAAACGATTATTAGATTAATTGGTCATTAGATAACTCATAAATGGTTGTTGAAATGTTACTTGGAAAATTGCAGTAGAGTTTCAGTACATTGACCATTCCTGTCAAGGCATTTGAACATTATCAAATATCTACATGTTTGAAAGAAGCTAACAAAAGCCAATGTCTAAACACTGGGAGAACAATATACAGATTGTTTAAAGTTCTTTGTGAAGGAAAATAATATGCTAGTCAGATGTCAACAATAGGGCCTTATGCCTCAATTACAATCATCTGTGTGACCATATTGGCTGAGCCAGGCTGCTCTTAGGCAGGATAAGTGTATGAAGGTATAATACTCACGGGGAGTCAGTCATCTTGGTCTAATTGCTCTGATGAAGCCGGTTGACTGTAGCTGACAATACATAGGCAATCAGTGTCCTGATGACTGAATTAATGAGCTTCAATTGTCCTTATAGTAAACAGTCCTTAGCTATGACAAAGACACTTTGCTGGAGGAGCTGATGGAGGGCCAAACTGATAATTTTTTTTACACTAACTATGTGTATCTTAGATCCATTACCTAGGAAACAGAACATGAGACAAGGCATAAGTCCTGGTGCTTTGTTTAGGAGGTATGAGTCCAAGACATCAGTAGTGAGTTGAGAAGCTAAGGAAGACTGATGAACAGTGCATTGTGATACAGTTTTGTACTGATAAAGATCCAGGACCAGTCTTGAAGAAATTACAACTTTCCTTTCCAAACATGGAACAGCCCACCCATATAGGACACATCTCCAAGTAACTGGGCTGGAGAAGTCAAGCTTTAGGACATCAAAGAAAGAAGGGACTTTATACCCAGTTGGCCAAAGTTTATCCCATTATGAGTTAACTTCCCCTTAGGTCGCAGCTGGGCTAACCAAGTTTTTCAAGAGCAGCTTAGGAGCCCAGGTCCCATGCCCTAGCATCTAGAAGTAGCAGAGAGAAACTAAGTGCATAAAGCTGGTTGGTCTCAGTAACTGAAGCATAAAAGACTTAACTAAGTCTTGTGTTGGCATATGGGATGGAGCAAAATATCAAGTCCTAAAAGATCTGAGAATGTATCAAACTGATACTGACAGACAGTCACTGGTGCTGCAGCAAAGGCAGGCCAGCTTCGCTTTGTCTGGCCAGGCCCGACCACAACAAGCACTGTCAAGTAGGCAAATGCATAGACATCACCACTCACCGTATGTAGAATGAAATCCTTACAGTCATCTGTGAGCTGCCTCCTACATGTCACAATAAAAGCACCACTGCCTTAGTGTCTCTCAGACCCAGTACCTCATCTCCAGGCTTTGGTCCCCGCTGTCACCACAGAGTAGAAATACTACTGTAGCTCCTGAACCTCCTGACACTAATATTACTCCGGTCCAATCTCACTCCTGCCACCAGGCTTTCTAAAAGAGTAGTGTACTGTCTAAACATAAAGCTGATGGTACTATCTCATTCCAGGACAACAACTCTTCATCATAGTCTCGAAGATCTCTTATAGTGTGTAAGCAGACCCGCTAGAAGGGCCAACTGTGGGCTGTAGAGTGTACTCTGCTTCACAGGAAGGGTTGAGAAGGTAAGGAGCTGACATTTAGGGACTTCTGTTTTGTAATTGGGATTTGCTTCTCTCTAGCGTTTTTGTTGTTGTTTGTTTTGTTTTGTTTTGTTTTGTTGGAACTCAACATAGAAAAGAAATACAGTCAAGTACTAGGGAACATGTGAGTGAGAGTCTACCATGTCAGCTTTTCATCCAGGTCGCAAACTGCCTCAGAAAGTCAGCCAAGGAGGAAAGATTTGTTTCTGTTAACGATGCCTGAGTTTTTAGTCCATGTCAGTTGGTCCCATTCTGAGTTTGTGGTGAGACAGAGCTTCAAATGGGGGATCACATGAAGTAAAGCTGTTCACAGCATGACAGGCAGAAAGCAAAGAAAGAGGGAGCAACTAGATATAGAAGAGGTAGGGACAAGACCTCACCTTCATGAGTACACCTTCAAGGAGTAGTGACCTTCATCCAGCGAGGCCCTAGTCTTCATCTTCTCAGTGGTCTCCATCTACACCTCAAACTACACCTGAAGTGCCCATCATCCAGACATTCCATTATTTATGACCACATCATTGCATTAATCCACTGGAATAAGAGCTGCCGTGACAAATCTCTTCTCCCATAAAAGCCCCACCTCCAAATATGGCTGCCGCTGCACCAGGGACACAGAGCCTTGCAACACATAAGCTTTGGGCCAGCATCATAGACCCAGTGCACAGCTTCCAGCTTGTTCTCAGATGCACTCAGCAAGTAAGCTGGACATCCTTCGGTGCCAGGTTGTGTTTGAGGTACGAAGGATACAAAAAGAATATGTCATACTCACTGGCATGGCTGGGAACACAAAGATAGAAAATCACAAGTGTTATCAAGGACGTGGAGAAACTGGAACCCTCATATACTGTTGCTGAAAATGTGAAATAGTGTAGTCACCATTGAAAGAAATCTGGCAGTTGCCTGATGGTTAAACAAAATTAATGTGAAACCCAGAAGTTTTATTTCTAGGCAAACTGTAATGCATGTCCACAGAGAAACCTGAACAGTGTTTACAAAGGCAATATTCTAAGAGTAAGTAAACACACATGACTTATCCACTAAAAGGAATGAAGTATTTGAAACATGTCATAATGGGAATGGGTCTTGAAACTTGTGGAGGTTTGAATATGCTTGGTCCATGATAAGTAGCACTTTTAGGAGATGTGACCTTGTTGGAATAGATGTGGTCTTGTTGGAGGAAGTGTGTCACTGTGTAGGCAGGCTTTGGAATCTCTGGGTGCAAGCTCTGCCCAGTGTGGAAGAAACCCTCATCCTGGCTCCCTTTGGATGAAGGAATAGAATTCTCAGCCCCTGCAGCACCATGTCTGCCTGCACGCTGCCATGATGATAATGGACTGAACCTCTAAAACTGTAAGCCAACCCCAATTAAATATTTGCCTTTCTAAGAGTTGCCTTGGTCCTAGTGTCTCTTCATGAGAGTAAACCAGAGGACAAAGTCTGTGCTGGGCTTTTCTGAGACTTCCTTTGTCAATGTGATTAATCTGAATCTCTTCACCTCAGCCTCAGGCATATTCTTCAGACAAGAGCAAAAAGCAGCCACATTCTTCACCAAAACATCCTAAGAATGGTCTCTAGGCAACATACTAAAATTCTCCGTCTCTGAAAACTCTTGAGCCAGGCCCTCAGAGTTCAAATCAACCTCAGCAAATCCTACTGACATGTGCCAACAGTCCCCTGAGAATTCAACACCTTGATCTAAAGGTAGCCAGGAGGAGACTGTCTTCTCAAGGGTCTCTTCCACACTTGGTGGAGCTTGGGCATGGAAATCTAAAAGCCTGCCTCCACAGTGACACACTTCCTCCAACAAGGCCACACCTTGTGATAGTGCTACTTCCCATGTGCCAAGCATATTCAAACCACCACAAAACCTGAAACCTTGTTCTAATTGGAAGAAGCAAGTCACAAAGGCATCATACTGTGTGATTCCATTTACGTTCATCATTCAAATCATGTAAATCTACACACACAGTAAATTACACTGCAAGATCTGGAATGGCAGGAGCAGGAGAGACCTTGACTATTTCTGGTTACCAGATTTCTTTGAAAATGAAATTAATTAGATTGTGATTGTTATAGTTTGGACCTAAAATGTACCCCACAGACTCATGTATTTCAGCACTTGGTCACCAGCTAGTAGCACTGCTTAGAAGGCCGTAGAACCTTTTGGACATGGAGCCTAGCTGTTAGGACGTAGGGGAGACCTTGAGTTTTGCAGGCAAGCCTCCCTTTTGAGTTGGCTTTCTGTTTCTGGACCTGCCGAGATGTAATAAGCCACACCACAGGCTTGCACCACTATGTACACTACCAGCTGTTATGTTCTCTGTGTCACTGTGGACTGTGTCTCCCAAACTGTGAGCCAAAGCAAACCTCTCCTCCCTTAAGTTTCTTCTTTTTTGGGTATTCGATCACTGAAAATTATTGTCACAGTTACAGGGAAAAAAAATCATCACCCCTCGCCTTGGCCCCTGCTCTTTGCTACTTTGTGGCTTCTTCTTTTTACCACCCTTTATCTCCACCCCATTATCCCCTTTCACACCCTACCACTAGATAGGAGAGAAAAAAAGATAGAGGACATAGAAACAGACAGACAGACAGACAGACAGACACTCGAGCACATGCACATACACACGCAGAGAGAGACAGAGAGAGAGAGAGAAATCCAGTGGTTGTGGCTACGTCCTTGGTGACTGCATTATGGACTTGTATAGTGGCAGAGTGTATGTGTGCAGGCAGTGAAATACTGACATGCGAACAACACAGTTCCAGCTTCCTCTCCCGCTCCTTTCCTATTCCTCCAGATGGCTGAGGACCCTTCCTCCTGTCATAGTCCTCTTTATCCATGTGTGTTTCTTTTCATCCCTCCTTCATCTTTCCTTCAAGAGTGAGAGCTTTGAGATGGAGTGAACTTTGCTTCACCAGGCTTAGGAGCAGAGCCTGGCGCACAGTAGGTGGGCAATGGCTGGAATGTGAACAAAGACAGAACTGGAACCTCATCCCGAGCACCAGCCAAGACTCTGCCCATCACGTGCATCTACTACGATGCTGAAGATGTAGGCTTCCTACTTGGGGAAGCGAGCCAAAGAGAAGTGGTACCAAACACACCTCGTCTCTCAAGTGTGCTTTCCTCATTGTCCGTGTTCTCTACTGAACTCTTGCTGTCTTAATTGCACTACATCCTTTGATCCCTCTCTCCACTCACCTCATTTGCAGCTTTCTCCCAAGTTCATCACTTTTATCGGCGTCTTCAGCATCCTTTAATACTGACATCTTGGCTGTTGTTGGCATCGTCTGGGGCTTTCTATTCTGTTTATACAAGGTTCCCAAGACCCAGGCTTTAGAGATATAGTTTATCAATTACTAGTAAGCACAAATTAAAATTCTCTCAAAATATGTTCCACAGCAGGTCTTTTGCCACAAATGATCTCTACTGTTTTTGTTTTGTATGGAGAGCTGAAGAAGCCTTGAAAGGATGAGGGTCTGAATAGGTGTGTGAGTGACATGGTGCAACCACATCAAGGACTCTAAAACCTCTGATCAATGAGAAAATGGCAAAGCCCCCGTACCCCAGAATAAGGGTCAGAGGGATGGCAGAGCCTTCCTCTGATCTGCTTGCAGATGTAAATACGTGTACACAAATGTCCACTAGAGCCTTCTCCTGCCGGATGTTTACAGCCGGAAGACTGGTCCCCTACAGAGCCTGCTCCTACTGAAATTAGCTAGATCTGCTTCCTTGATCCAGCTCTGCGCCATAAGCCCCGCCTCCTTGTTCAGCTGTGTGCAATAATCCGCCTTTCTGTTTAACTGCATACAATAAACACCCTGAGCTTCCAGGGTTCGGGGATTTCTCCATTAGAGAGCTAGTCCACCTGATCCCAGCTTCTCCATTCATGTGTCTGTCTATCTTTCCATTCATGTGTCTGTGTGTCTGTCTTTTCTTCATTTCCTCACCACCCCCAGGCAGGCTAATCACTGAAGCCAGGCAAAGGACACAGCGGCTTTGGTTTGGTTTGCTTTAGGTGAAGCGGGGTCTTCTAGTATAAGTCAGGCCATTCTCCTGAAGGCATCAGCCTGCTGTTTCCTGGGATTACAGATGTCTACCATATGCCTAGCTTCTACAGCGGTTTTGGAGGGTGGAGGTTGTTTGTTTTTTTGTTTGTTTTTGTTAAAACAGCTTTATTGATATTTATTTTACTTGACGTAAACTCAGTCATTAAAAATGTCTATTTCTCTGATTTCTCATGTATCACAGAGCTATCCCCTCCCTTCACAATTTTATATTTTCATTAAACCCATACTGTGAACGTTGAGTCCTCAACTATCCGCTTTTTAAATTTTTACAAAATGATCTATTCTGATGAGTTATATAAATGGGGTCACAGTATGAAGGTAGGTGGATGTGTATGGCCTCTTTCACTTGGTATAGTATTTTCAAGGTCCATTCTTCTTACAGGACTACATTCTTTTCATAACCACATAGTATTTGATTACAAAGACACCGAATTTTACAGACCCATCATGACTTTCGGGACTTTTCCGCTTTCTGTTTCTTATGAAAAATGCTGCCGTGAGCATTCATGTATGTTCCCTGCTGCCTTTTTATTTTCAGTATTAAAGATCAAATTTAAGGCTCTTGCTAAACAAACGCCATACTTCAGAGCTATGTTTCCAATCTCCTGCCACTTTTAAAGTAGTAATGTTGCTAGGAGATGCCCCCACTCTAACGATTCTCTTAAGTATGATGCCCACAACACCGCCATTATTTTATCACCATCTTCACCATCATCATCATTATTGTAATAGACTGGGTATGGAGATCAGTAGTTACATACACACACTGGTGTATGTAATTAATGTCTGGTTATATTCACCAAGCAATTGGCTGGTTAATGGCATTTCAATGACTTGGATTAAAAGATGCCAAGGAGCCATGCTGTCCTCCTGAGCTTATGTTGCTAATGTTGTTGACATTGAATGCCTGCTCTGTGTCAGGCTGTGCACTCTCTGGGGAAGTCAAAGAGCAGGACACGGTCTTTGTCGCTCGAGGGAGTGTCATTCTGCTTGAAGAGACAGTTCACCTGGTCTTGGCGGTCAGGGCAGGAAACTGCAGCTCAAAAACACTAAAGTTAGCCAAGGAAAGAGCCAGATAAACACAAACACAAGGGTCCAGACATGATAGGAGGAGAGAGTGTAAAGGGGAAGCTGAACAGAGAGGGGTTAACACTGTTAAGGGGTTGCCTGCCCTTTTGGAAAATTTCTCTGCTTACTGCAGGATTAGAGTCAAAGTCTTCATATCAGAATCAAGTCTGTTTGTCTCTTAACCATAGCTTTCATTTGGTCCTAACTTACTTCGGTTTTTGGCTTTTTTGAGACAGGGTTCCTCTGTGTAGCCCTGGCTGTCCTGGAACTTACTCTGTAGACCAGGCTGGTCTTGAATGCATGTATATCTGCCTGCCTTTACCTCCCCAGTGCTGGGACTAAAGACATGTGCCACCACACTCAACAACTTACTATGTTTTCTTTTCTTTTTTAAAATTATTTTTATTTTATGTGCATTAGTATTTTGCCTGCCGGCATGTCTGTGTGAAAGTGCCAGATCCCCCTGGAACTGGAGCTGCAGTCATGAGCTGTCATATGGATGCTGGGAATCGAACCTGGGTCCTCTGTAAGAGCAACCCTTAACCACTGAGCCATCTCTCCAGTCCCTTAATGATTTAATTTTATTATTGAACAAATAGATGAGTGAAAATCTTTTGGTCTCTGAGGCCACAGAATGCTATTCGTGCTTAGTTTTTCACTAGCAAGGATTAAATAGTAAAGTTGGTGAGATATAGACAAAGGAAAAAAATTAATATTTTATATATGACAGGTTTATATGAATTATTTGTTCCAAAGAATAGGTACCAAAAACATAACCTGAAGTCTCAATCCTGGTGTCTGTCATTAGCATGCTACTCTATATATGATGTATGTACTATGTCTATACCTCATGATGTGGATACTGTAGCTCTATATACTTTTAAAACAATGCTGTTTTACCACATATATAATACATACACTTTAGAACTATATAATGTCTCTGTACTATGTATATTTTTACCATATACAGGTTTTTTGCGATGCTAGGGATCAAACCAAGGGCCTCTTGTAGTCTACCTAAGCACTCTCCCATTGAGCTAGCCTCCAGCCCTTACCACTATATTGATTAAGAGGGCTAACCCAAGGACACTTCAGCCAAGATGGTCCTTAACTGCTTTTGCTTTGGAAATCTTTCTGTCTTCTCCTTGAACTCAGGAAAGAACCATAGAAGTATGAAAAATAAGGTTCTGTGGGGCTAGGGAGAAGGCTTATTGGGTAAGAGTGCTTGCTGTGGATGCATGAAGACCTGAGTTCAAATCCAAGCACCACATATAAACCTGAGTGTGGCCACGTGTGCCTGAAACCCCAACACTGGGAGGCTGAGACCAGTGTCCCCGAAGCTTGCTGGCCAAGTAGCCAAGTAGCGTAAACAAAGTGGTAAGTTTCAGGTTGGGTGAGAGATCCTGTTTCAAGGGAATAGGGGAGAGAGAGTGAGGGAAAGAGGGAGGGAGAGAGGGAGAGAGAAAGCAGAGATTGATACTGAGTGTGTGTGGATACATGCACCCACATTTACAAAGTGTTCCACGTGATAAGCAATGTGCCATGCAATAAGTAATGAAGAATACAAAGCAGAGTAAGGAACTGTGCCCTTGTTGAGCTTCCAGCTCTACTGGTAACATAGGAAGTGTCAGAGAGGAAGGCTGAAAGACAAAGATGGCCACCCTCTGTCACCTGCTGTTAATGTTCAAGATTCATTCCTATATGCACTTGTGTTGGAGATTGGTTCTAATGCTTTCATTCCATTGGGAATCTGCATATCCAGACACTGAAAGTCCTTGTCCTCAGTTGGTTTTTGATCAATCAATAAGGATGCCATTGGCCAATGGCAGGGCACGGGGCTGGACATTTAGAAGGTCCAGAGGAACAAGAATGTCTCCATGACTTGGGGAAGAAATATGGGATGCAATAGCGGCAGGAGATAAAGCCAACCAGTCATGTGAGATTCAAGTAAGTGGCCACTGGCCACTTCCCTGATTGGGCCTGGGCTAGCAGGGGAAGGTTTAGGAGAGCCCAGTCTTTGAGGTAGCCAAGGCATTTAAAAATAAGCTAAAAAATGGGTGTGTGTTTCATCTAAAGATAGTTCCTGGGGGGGGGGGGGGGAGGGTTGCTTCTGGGATCGGCCTCCTTCGGGAGCCAAAGGGGTGTAGCCAAAGGTCACTGCCACACATTTGCCAAAAGTTCTTTTTAAAATTTCTACGTATCACCTTACTTTGTGAACATGTTACAATTTGTTTATTTGCCCATTGATCAATGTGAAAATTGTCCCCTCTCCTTTTTTTTTTTTTTTTTCAAATAAAGCAGCTATGAACATTTACAAGGACAAAGGTGCCTCCACATAAGTGATCGTATTGGGCCTCCAGCTGGCCTTGACATCTCCAGTACCAATTTATGTTAGTTTCTTATGTCAATCTGCCATTTTCAACCTGAGAGTTTCCTGTTGGCCTGCAGTCACGGCATGGATACATATTTTTACATGGGTTATATGTTTTCAATCTCAAATA
This sequence comes from Arvicanthis niloticus, assembly GCF_011762505.2. Taxonomy (NCBI): domain Eukaryota; kingdom Metazoa; phylum Chordata; class Mammalia; order Rodentia; family Muridae; genus Arvicanthis; species Arvicanthis niloticus. The sequence continues at coordinate 13,354,568 of NC_047671.1, forward strand.
AACGCAATATAGAACTTTGATGGGCCCAAGACACTCAAAGCTCATTTGTTGTGTTTAATTTTCTAAAAGTCCCACAAAGAAGCTATTTTTCTCCTGAACCACAAAAGTCCACAGAGAGGGCAAACAATTTGCCCAAGATCAGCAAACATTTCTGATGAGAGTGGAGACAGACATACACACCAAGTGCAGACATGTGAGCAGCCACCCGGTTCAGCTAAGCAGCAGTGGGTCAGAGCCTCTGACACCTGACTTTTAGGGCAGGCCTTTTCTGCACATCCCCTGTGGCTCTGCAGAAGCTGATGCAAATCACTGCTGAGACCAAAGCTATGGTTGGAGTCATCCGGACACTTCTTCACTCACACGGCAAGTGGGAGATGCTACCTGTAGGCCAGCACCTCTATACATAGTCTTCCAATGTCATCTTGTAAGAGAACGGAGATAGGGAAATGGGACAGTTCAGTGAAGGGAAATAATGCAATAAATAAGATTAGTTTGTTCAGTGTGTGTGTGTGTGTGTGTGTGTGTGTGTGTGTGTGTGTGTTTTCATCCCTGCATGGATATTCATCTTGTGCACAGAGGACATACACAGGTAGTTTTATCTGAGGAAATACAGCACATCCGTGGTGTTAAATTTTCTTGCCAGAAAAATCTAAAAACTGGAAGGGTCATTTTTTTCATCTGCAACAACAATAAAATGACCAATAAGGAAGTCTACTTCTCACCCTGTGGTCCAAGTGATCTAATGCAAGGTTCAGACACGAGGCTCTCTCAGATGCAAAGAAATCGTGAAGTACTGAGAGAGTCAAAGAACATCTCCTTAAGATGAATGCCTGAGTTTATCTGAACTCTGCCCTTTGCCAGCTGGTGGGCACTGTGTCTGAAGGCTTCCTCAGGAGGACCTCCTGTTCTCTCCTGGCTCACTGGTGGCAAAGATGCTGAAAGCATCATCCATGAAAAGACAAGGAAGTGCTCAGCTGTAAGGACCTGAGAAGGCAGAGAGTGCACGGGACATTAGATGTTCAGATACACTGGTGAGAAACATGGACCCTCTCTTCTTGAAGCATTTATTGGCTCTTTGAAAGGAGCAAGAGGCATAGATATGAGATGGAGGTTTGCAAGTTTGACAAGAGATGAGGGAACATGAAATTGATTTAACTAAAAAAAAAAAAAAAAAAACTTTACTTAGATTCAGGAGACAGTGGTGGACGTTTTAATGAGAGACTAGTGAGAAGGTTGGGATCTCCCTCCAGCTAGTCACTCAGCCCAGGCAGAGATTATGCTCAACAAGACTGGGCCTTTACTAGGACAAAGGTGCCACTGCAAAACTGATCATACCAGCCATCCATAGCTCAGCTCGCCCCTTAGATTTCCAATACCAATACATGCTAGTTTCTTAGACCAACTTGCAATTTCCAATACCAATGCATGTTGGTTTCTTGTATCAACCTGCAGTTTTCAACCCAATCTGCACCCAGTGTAGATTGGAAGCCCTGGGAGCTGAATGCCCTAGAGGAACCTTCAGCAGTGATAGGTGGAACGCTCTATGTGTATACAGTTTGGTGTTCCCTTCCTTCCCTGGATGCCTATGCCTCCTGGGAACACACACACACACACACACACACACACACACACCCCTCAAACCTTTGTCTCAAGGCCAACTGTGGGGCAACCAAACCAGGACAGTGATGGACCACAGCTTCTAACCAAGGCAAGGAGAAGATGAAGTTCATGATGTGCTAGTGAAAAGCACCAGGACCTGTGGATCGGGGCACACGGAACAGCCTAAGAATGTGTAGTTAGGTGCTGGGAGTAGTGACTAGGACTCTATCTACTGGATATGCTACTATTGTTGAAGTACTGTGGAGTGACCATAGGGCTTAGCAACAGAGAATAGAATCAGTACAGGTGAGGACCAAGGAACAGAGTCAACGGACAAACCTGCCATTAGAAGGATTGTTACATTGTTACAACCCAATCCACTGAAGAAGGCCTTTTTTCTCTTACACCATCTGTGTTGTCCCATAGAGGGAAAGCAGGTACAGAACACAAAGTCAGAGGTGAAGACAAGAAAAGAAGAGAACCCCGGAGGCTTGAAACCTCCAACAGCCAGGGGCGTCTCCACAGCCAGATTTCTACTTTCTCCGCAACTGTTCGATTTGGTTTTATTTGTTTGTTTGTTTGTTCTGTTTTGGTTTTTTAGATAAAGTAATTTGTTAATCCACCCCCATCCCCCAGCTGGTTTGAATTGCATTCCTGTTGTCAATAACGGCAATAAAATGACTAATAAGGAAATCCACCTCTCACCCTGTAGTCCCAGGAATCTTACACAAGGTTCAGACATGAGGCTCTCTCAGATGCAAAAAAGGATGGATTTCTAAGAGAGTTAAGGAACATCTCCTTAAGATGAATGCCAGAATTTACCTGAACTCTGCCCTTTGCCAGCTGGTGGGCATTGTGTCTGGGGGCTTCGTCAAAAGGACCTCTGACTGTCACCTGTCACTGAGGGTAAAGGTGCTGAAGCCATCTTCCACCTCACCTCCCTTTGCCCCCTGCTGAGACATCGCTGGTGCTCAGAGAACTGTACTGTAGGATGTCCTGCCCCCACCCCAAACTGACTTCTTGGCTTAGTGGTTAAGAGGATGCACTGCTCTTGCAGAAGATTTGAGTTTGTTTCCCAGCACTTACATTGGGGGACTCACAATAGCCTGTAATCTCAGTTCCAGAGATCCAGCACTTTCTTTGGATCTTCACTGGCCCACGTGGGTGCACACAATTAAAAATGAAATCTTTTGGGGGGATAAAAAAATGTTTACTCATCTTAAAGAAGTGGGAGGAATTTTCTTTGTGAGAAGAAAGAACCATAGCCAATCATTTATTCACTCTGGTTGCCTAGAAGCTCATAGGCAAACATAGAGGCCAGACCTCAGTTTGCTTTATCATCGACTTGACACAACTTAGCCCTTGAGAAGAGGAAACATCAACTGAAGAATTGCCTCAATCAGATTGAGCAGTTCTCAACGTGTGCGTCACAACCCCCTAGGGAGGGTTGCCTATCAGATATGCTGCAAAGCAGATATTTGCCTTATGATTCATAACAGGAGCAAAATTGCATTTATGAAGTAGCAACAAAATAATTTTACGGTCAGAGGTCACCCACATTAGGAAGGTTGAGAAATCACTGGAAGAGGATTTGTGTTGGCTAATGATTAAGTAGGAAGGCCTAGCCCACTTTGGGTGGCACCAATCCTAGGCAGATGGTTTTGGGACTGAATAAGAAAGCAAACTGAGAAAAAAGGAGGAAGCTGGTGAATAAGGAGAGTTCCTTAATGGGTTCTGTTTCAATTCCTGCCTCCAGGTCACTGCTTGGAGTTCCTGTCCTGGATTTCTTTAATGTTGGGGGTATGACCTGAAAGTCAAAAGCTGAAATAAAACCTTTTCTCCCTGTGTTGCTTTTGGTCACAGTTTTTATCACAGCAACAGAAAAGCCAACAAGCACAGACCAACATATGAAATCTTGTACCCTACACTGTGCATACAGGAATATGGAACTCTATATTGTTCAGATTCTAATAGTTATATTTTACCATTTAATACCTTACTTATATCTTACTGTTTTATTACATGTTTTCTAACAGTCTTTATTTATATAATATAGTGAAGTATACATACTGGTATTCAATCTGAGGAACATCTCTCTGGAACATCATCCTTCACTATAAAAATATGGAATTAAAATTTTTGCTTTGTCTGAGGCTTGGTGAGACAGAGGGTAAGGTCAGTGGAGGTGAGGGGTCAAGGGCCTGAGACACCAAAGTCAAGTGTAAACCTAGTACTGGAAGAGGGATCAGTATTTCCCAAGGGTTAGCTAAAGAGAAGGGTCCTTCTTCGTCCTTTGATCAGTAGATGCAGAGTGAAGTGATCCAGTGACCAGTGGATCAATGGGTGAAGAAAGGCCTTTTCTCTTTGGCGACAGCTTGAGGTCCTTTACAGCCACCTGTGTTGTCCCACAGAGAGAACTCAGTTAGGGAACACAGAGTTGGGGGTGAAGCTGAGAAAGGAAGAGAATCCTGATGTGTGAGGCTTCCTCCAGGGGAGATAGTAAGTTCTGAAGCACTGCCTTTATCTTAAAGCGCTATAGTGGACGATGACAAAATGAAATCAACCTAGCTTCAAAAGCAAAATCAAAAGCTCCCTGACCCAGAAACAGAACACAAAGCTCAAGTGTAAATAGGGCAATAGCCATGGCTGCCTGGGTTCCTGGATTCCAGGCGGCACCTATCGTGATTTTAGCTCCTGCAGGGTAACGGGACCAAATGGCCCCATGTTGGGTGATGTGTTAAGGCACGAATACTTTAGCTGAATGTGAAAGAATGCTTAGAAAGAAATTGTTGTTGACTTAGGTGTAAGATTGCTGATTTGATAAAAGCAGAGGGGGAAACTGAGGAAGATAAGAGCTGGGAGCACAGCCAATCGTCAAGAACTACAGGACCCCGCTGGCCCTCGCCCTCCACCTGAAGCACCTTAAGCATGCTTAGACCTCAGCAGGAATGCTGATTCCATGGGAGAGAAATTCACAAACCTGCTGAGCAGTAAAAAGAGATAACCCAAAAGCTAAATTAACAAATATCTCTCAAAATGGGCTTACGAACGAAAATGACCGTAAGACATTTTGAAGAAAGCAGCACTAACCCAAAGGACCACTGTCAAGATCAGGAAATGAAACATAAAGTTGCTTCATTAGGAAGGCACTGCAGAGCCAGGGTGGGAAAGACCGAAGAGCGAAGAGCGCATGTCAGAACAGGAAGCTCTTATCTGCAGTGCGTGATGGGCCCTCCGCTCTACTTTGTACCTCTACGCTAGCCCCCAGCTCTACCTTTTACTCTGTATTTTGGAAGAGGGTCTCACTAAGTTGTCCAAATTCACTTTAAAGTTATGAGCTTCCTCCTTCAGCCCTCCCAAGTAAGGCCTAAGGCTACAGGGCCCAGCTTAAAATCTATTTTAAAAGACAATTTTCAAAACAAATTCTGTATAGTCAGAAGTGAGAACCATATGCATGGCAAACATTTATTTAAAATATGGCAGTAAAAACGCAAAAGTTGATAATAAATATTTAGTATGTCATAACCAGAGACTGTTGCGAGAACTGGATCATACCATCACTGTCATTCAGAATACAGTACAAAATGCATTTAAAAAATTTTAAAGAATGAAGAAAGGTGAAGATTATGAATATGTGAGATTAATTGAGGCCATGTAACTCATAAAAGTTCCTGAAGAAAATATCAAGTAAATATAATAGTAACTAATTGAAACGGTAACTGAAAGTTTCCACAACTAAACACGCTACAAGACCATGGTTTGAAAGGGCATTCCAAGTGTTACATAGGAAAAAAAAAAAAAAAAAAAAAAAAACAGATAAAATCTGCACTCACTTTTCAGTAAAAGAATTGCTGGAGAAGAGACACATCACTTAAAATGAGCGGCAACAAAAGCCAAAGGAAACTGACTCACAAGAGATAAACGGACACATTTACTATCACCATATGAAACATTTACCTACCTGCTATTTGTTTGTTTGTTTACTTTTGTTTTTTCTCTGCATAGCCCTGGAATCCTGAAACTCTCAGAGATCTGCCTATCTTTGCCTCTCAAGAACTAGGATTAGCGGTGTCTGCCACCGTCGCCTGGCTTACCTGCATCTTTTAGAAACTGCTGTGTAGATCAGCCACAGAATGGATATAGAAAATTTGAATAACAGCCCAAGCAAGGAATGTGGAATTCACAGGCTCGTAGGGGACATTGGAGCAAAAATCCAAATGCTTTGAGTTTTGAGGTACTTCGACAGCTAAGCCCAAACCTTCCGAGTTCTGAATTCAAAAACGGGAGCCTAGAGATGCCCATCATAAGGCAAGATTCACTAGAGAAGGGACAGTTCAAAATAAAGTCCCCAGATGAACTGAGCCACGTTAAGCACGTTGAATTGGCTTCACTGCACTTCAGGGATTCCTGCAGGGTCTCGTATTGAGGAGTCAGCTGATGTCCAGAAGGAACCTAACCAAGAACATGGCATGTAACACTTCTTGTTCTGTGCAAAGCATGATAGATGTAGAAGTTACAAAGACAATGGCGTAGAGCCTGCCTTCAAAGTGGCAAGATGGTGGCTCCTGTTAACACCAGTTCTCCAGGGAGTGCTTCATTCCATAGCCACGTAAGCACCTGATTTTGTAAGCACATGCTTTGGAATCAGAAATACATGAACCTCAACTCCAACTATGTTATTTTCTTTCTTTCTTTCTTTTTTTTTTTTTTAAATTTTCCTTTGCTTTATTAAACTAGGGTAATGCTGGGCCTTTATCAAGTGAGGTTGCTGAGAGAAATAACTGGGATGGCACATTAAACATGCTGTGGCACTTGTGAGAACATTCAGGAAATCGGTAAGAAGAAAAAGATAGCATAAGGCAGGTGTGGAGGTGCACGTGCACGTGCACGTCTTCAATCCCAGTTCTCAGGAGGCAGAGGCAGGCCGAGTTCTAAGACTCCAAGGCCAGTCTGGTCTACACAGCAAGTTCCAGGCCAACCAAGGCTTCATCGTGAGATCCTGCCTAAAGTCAAATACAAATAAGTAAGAATTTATTTCTGGCGAAATAATCTGATCAGGAAACGTATTCTTGTATACCCAAGTTCACGGCGAGAGCAGGGAAACTCTGCTTGATTAGTAGGAAACATTAGTCTCCCTCTAGGGTCACATCTTTCATGCGATCTGGGATCGTTTAATTCAGTAACTCCTGGTTTAATCCCGCCACAACAATGGCCGAAACACCATTCCATTTTCTGACAACAGACGGCTGATGGAGGCCTGAAGTCAGTAGCTAGGGGTCCCATTCAGAGTGAACGACCCATAGGAAGCACCTGTCCTTTTCTGATAGTGAAAGTCATGTTATTGAACAAAGTCTAAGGTCAGCCTCCATATTCTGATACGGTTCATTGTAGTTCCGACATTACAAATTCATTCATTCGTTTTACTCTCTGGGTTTCACAATGCCTTTGTGGGCTCTATAATGTTTGCTATTTTGACATATCTATTATGTTTGATTTCGGAAGAGTGGATGAAAATAAAGGGTTGAAATATGCAACCTAAGGTATCCATCTAGTTAGCAGTGGGGTTGTGATTTGCCTGTCTAAACTCATTAAGCTAGGTCTCTTCCCAGTACTAATAGCACTGGTCAAAGAATCTTACATGAATGGTACAGATGTCTAGAAATGCAAGCCAATCAACCCCATCAGGCTAACTACTTAATGAACCTGTGTAACCTTGTACCTGTTTGTGAAAAGTGCAATGCTGTTCAAATTTACCTCTGCTCTGAGAATGTACAAAACCTGCATTGTCAGGGCTGGAGAGATGGCTCAGCAGTTAAGAGCACTGACTGCTCTTCCAGAGGTCCTGAGTTCAATTCCCAGAAACCACATGGTTGGCTCACAACCATCTGTAATGGGATCTGGTGCCCTCTTCTGGTGTGTCTGAAGACAACTACAGTGTACACATATACATACACATATACATATATAATAAAGAAATCTAAAAAAAAAAAAAAACAAACAAACAAACAAACAAACCAAAACCAAAACAAACCCAAGTTGTTACCCTATCAGCGTTTCAGTTTACCTAGAAGACGATCAAAAGCGAGAAATTCTTCTGTAGTTAAAAGAAAACGAACATCCGACTCCCTAAGCAGGAAGTGAAATGTTCAAGTAGCAGTTTGCTTGCTTAGCACATCCGGTTTCTGGTCCTGGCTCCTTTCTAAAACGTAGGGATTCTGAAGAGATGCTAATATTCTTAAGTAGTCTTCACTTACAGGTGTTTGATCTAGGGGTGGGATCCTTGCCCAACCTGGGCAAATCTAAATGTCCCAGCCCAAGTCCACCCAATGAAACTTTTGTGTAACTTAGAAAATGGGCCCTTTCTCATTAGGCCAGTCCGTGGGGCGATTGTTGACTATTTAGTTTGTAGTACCAATGGTGTCCTGGATTTTGAGAAGTCAGTGTAACAGCCGGGCTTTTAAAGTGTACATTAGAACCAGTGGAACAAGTAGTGACTCTAGAATTGAGTACAATTCACTTGAGGATAGACACCTACTCTGACTGGAAAGGGCAGGTCTGCATCGAGACAGATGTAAGACACTATGTGGGAAGAAACGAAAATTGGGAGCCAAAGCTCTGACCATCCTGGCGAGCCGACAGTCTCTCTGACTCTCCCGTTATTTAGATGTTCAACTCCGTTTTTGCCCACAAGCTGAAATATCCCTGTTTTTGGCTTATGCAAAAATCACATAGCATGGTTTTCTCTTTCTTTCTTTCTTTCTTTCTTTCTTTCTTTCTTTCTTTCTTTCTTCACAGCTAACACAGCTGTGAATTTAATTTCACTAATTTCTGCATCCCCCAATTTTACAAGCAAACAGGGGAGGGCACATTACCTTTAATCTTAACTTGATCAAGTATGGTTTTCACACAAAGGGAAACAGTTCTGTTCCTCTCCTTTCCAACGCAGTAAGTCACTTCTTATTCTCTGTCCGTGCCTAAAACGAAAATTACACGTTGGGTGCCCACTTTAATTGTTTGTAATCACTGAAATTTGCAGTCCCATCCTGTGGTGTGTTCTGAGACCTCTCCCTATGGGGCACCATTGAGTGTGTATTGTTGGCAGTAGCTATGGCAATTAGGAAATTGGGGGATGTATAAAATCCAGGGGGATATCCATTTTGGTATTTCTTTCCTTTAGTTGGTGTTGTTAGAAGTGTGTGGGGCTTAAGGAAAAAAATTCAACAGAACCATGGGCTCTGCTCCTGACATACAGTGTCCAATAGTGTCCAGTCTGTTCCCAATACCATTTGCTATCTTCACTGATGACAACAGCTCTCGGAACACCAGGATCCAATGCTCATCTTCCTGGAGGCAGCGAGGAAGAGTCCTTCTTGTCTATGCTCAGAGGCCAGAGTCTTTCCAAGGTTATCTTCTTCCCAAATACTCAAGGCTTTTTCTTATCCCTCTCTTCATGGTTCCAGTCATAAACGCAGAGCAGAAAAGCAGAACCTCCTTTGTGTGTGTGCATGAATCCTGTCCCTGCTCTCAAACATAACTGTTAGAAGACTAACTTAAGTGAACACATAGAACAGAGACCCAGCTTATCCCCCACTGTCAGCATGCTTCCAAGTGTATTTCTCCTTTGGAAGCAGGAAGCAGCCATTTGAATCACATTACCTGGGAAAAGGGGTGTAATCAAGCTGCAGGATGTAATTTGGGGTCCAAAAGAGCGCTATTAACTTGTAAGACTGGTTTCCTATGTGGCCCAAAAGCTGTCTCCAAAAAAAAACGATCTCCAAAGGAGCTTAACGAAGAACTTTCCAGCAATGGAAGCATCCTTAGGTTCATTGCCAGTCTTCCAAAGCCATCACTCAGAAGGGAGACCACTCTGTAGACGTGAGGGGATAGTGTCCTTGCCAGTCAGGAAAAGTGCAAAGCCACCCAGTGTCCTTACATGTGGCGATAGATTCATTTCTCCACAGGCATCAAGGATTCTGGGAAAGTACTACTCCAAAACTAATCAAGCCTGACTTTTACCACCCTTAATATTCTAAAATAAATCCCTAGTATCTGAAGGGGAAAAAGGTAAATCCAAAAGCTATAGTGATATCAAAATGTGATAGAAAAGATGACACACATATGTAATAGCCTTGGAGTTTATCTTCCAAGTACGAAAGAAATTGTATTGTAAGAATGGGCTATGTGCATAAAACACAGCCTAAGAATAAAAACATTTACAGAAGAAAGTACGGTAAGTCTGGCTGTGGTGGTGCATGCCTTTAGTCCCAGCACTTGGCGGGCAGAAGCAGGAGGATCTCTGTGAGTTTGAGGCCAGCCTGGTTTACAGATTCAATTCCAGGACAGCCAGGGCTGTTGCACAGAGAAACCCTGTCTTGAAAAACCAAACAATCAAGAAACACACAAACAAAAAAGATATGTCTCATGCAAAGAGTAGATACCCTTCCTGCATACAGAGCTACTGCAGATCAGCAAGGAACTGTGGCATATAAGCATGAGGCATGGTGTAGAACTGTTCATTCTTACTGATTGCTCCCCTACAAATATGCAGAATAGGTCCTATAACTAGACTGATACTGAGTTTTTGTTCTGTGTGTTGGCTTTACCTTTACCTGCCTATGGAATTAGAGAGGAGTTGGTGGTATGGGGGAGCTGACAGACAGGACAGATAAGACATTTTACTGTAATCAAAAGAAAGAGCCCATAATTTGCTTTTGATATCCACAATAGGGCTTTATAGCATGGGAAAAGACTGGAGAGACAGATTTAATCAGGCAAAGGGCCTGGTCCAGGATGACTCAGAGACTGCGGTCCCTCGCTCTGTGGAAGTGGCTCTGTCTATGGTAGTGGAACTATGGGGACCACCAACCCAAGAGGGAGGTGTTACAGCAGCAGTGGAGAACCCAGAGTAGACCTACTGTGTTGTCATGGGAAACAATTGAGTAGGGCAAGAAAGTCAGTGACAGGAGCCCACTTTTCTACCATCATAGGCCAGGAAAGACTTTCAGCATTCAGAGAAGTTGGTGGGGAAGCATAGTGGGACCAGAGATCACTTTCCTGGATACACAGTAGGAGAAACCCTACTTTGGGGGTGCTTTGAGCCCAAAGGAGGCTGAGGCAGGTTTGGCAGAAGCCGGACCATTGTATGGGTCATGAGCTGGACCATTGTATAGGTCATGTGCTTCTGGTTCTCTTTGGTTCCCCTGTACCTAGCAAAAACTCCACATAAGCCAAGTGTCCAGAGGAAATATAGGTCAGGAGCCCAGCACAAGCAGCTGTGCTAACCTGGCGAGCGCAGAAAGCTCAGCAATGATCACCAACACAGCCAGTCTGAAAAGGCCAGGTGCCCTCCAAATGGGCTAGGTTTAGATTGGGTTCTCATGGAGTCAACAGTGTGTGTGTGTGTGTGTGTGTGTGTGTGTGTGTGTGTGTGTGTGTGCTGATTAGCACTTATAGGGAAGGAGAGAGAGGTACTGTCTACAGGGAAGTACCAGGCCTCGAGACTGTCCAATCTGAAAGGGCTCCTGAGGATATGTTGATGGAATATCCATATTTAATCAGCTCAATACTAAGCCTCCATGATACATTTTCTTAATATAGCAAAGTGCAATTGAATAGTTTGAAACCTTACTGACAGACTCTCCTCCCCTCTGCCTCCCTTCTTCCCCCCACTTGCCATCCCCCTGCCTCAGGATCCCAGTGCTCAGATTAACCCAGCTCTTCTTCCCCTTTCTCTTTTGTTTTTTACTTTTTTACTTTTTTTTTTTTTTGAGATAAGAGTCGTCACATCCATAGCTTGCCTTCAAACTTGTGATCCTCCTGTCTCAGCTTTCAAAGTCCTGTTATTACATGTGTGTACCACCACATCTGGCATCTCATATATCTTTCTTTTGTTATTATACTGTCTTGTGTTTTCCATTTAAAAAGGTATATAAAATTACCTGTGCATAAAAGCATGCATTGCCTTTGCAATAAAAGACACAATAAATAGTTTTATTAGGTAAGATCAGAAGGATTAGCATCGTGGTTAAACTTATTTTCCGTAAAATGAAGTGTACCATAAAAATTCCAGACATGTATATTTCATCATTTTAAAACACAAAAACCAGTCATCTCCTGCACGGATTTCAATTATCTGTGCGTGGACGTCCAACACACCCCTGCCTAATTAAGCATATGCTGACTGGGATTAGCGCCACTGAGATTTACGGCCCTGCGTGGCTCTCCCCTGTCCCTGGCGCCATCTGTGCATGTGCAGTGAGTGGATCCTGTGAGTCACTGGAACCCAGGGAAGAGGCTGGCGAGGCTCCCGCAACAAACAGGATATGGTGATTCTCGCGAGGCTTCGCCCACCTCTGCTCTGGGTTCCCTGACACATTCTCTGGTTCCCCTGCCAGCCTTCAGTGGGTTTATTGCTTCATGGTGGTTGTGCATACATGAACACCCTGGTCAAGCAGAAAGAAAACAGTGAGTGTGTGAGCGAGTTGCTTCTCCGTGAGGCTCGAGGTTCGTTGAAGGGAGAAACGCCGGTTCTTGCCTAAGATCATGGCTAGCTGATAGCACAATGAGAACGAAACCCAGCATCAGAACTGCTTACCCGCAGTTCTAGAACATTCGAGGAAAACACAACCCCCATAATAGAACAGCACTCGTTACCCACCAACAGTTATTATGACCCCACTTTCATCTCTTTATAACCCACTTGCTAATCTAATCTCCTTTGGGATTCACCGCAAACTATTTCTAAACTGGAGCAGGGTTGAGTTACGCTTAAATGAAAGTTTTCTTCTCCAGGAGACTCCCAGAGGCATTTTAGGGCCTCCATGCACCAGCCCTTACTGGGGGTTTTCAGTAAGGCAGATAGGTTTATCATCAACATCACCACCACCATCACCATCTTGCCAGATAATGCAAACACATTACATGAAAATTGTGTGTGTGTGTGTGTGTGTGTGTTCGCACGCGCGTGCACATGCAGCAAAAAATTAAAGCAAAAGAGGTTGTGAATTTAAAAGAGAGCAAGGCATGGGGAACCCCTACAAAACAAGTAATTCTCACACACTCGAACACTCAGTTTCCATTCCCAGAAAAAGGTAATTTTTTGATAACCTTCTGGGGTAATTTCATGAATGTACAAATACATATAATTATATGAATATATGTCATTTTGAAAAATGGGTGGCTCATGCTACTATATTATATACGATACTGTATGCTATACACTATACTGTATACTATATACTAAACTCTATACTGTACTACACTGTCCCCCTGGCTTTAAATGCCTTCTTGACATCCGTTTGTATGTCATGGGGATACAAGGTGCCTTAGTCCATTCTGTGCTGTTGTCTTGACATGACAGATGGAGCAATTGATAAGCGATAGAGATTTATTCAGTTACTGATTCTGAGAAGTCCAGGAGCATGGTACCAGCATTTGTTTGGCTTCTGGTAAGGGCCTTCTGGCTGCAACATACTAATGGCTGGCCCAAGGTTTCCCATGGCTGAAAGAGACAGAAAGGTGGAATTTGTGGCCTCAAGTCCTGTAATAATGGTGCTAACCTTTCCATGAAGGCTCCACCCTCGTGACCTAGACCCCTCCCATTAAGCTCCACCCCACCTAAACCCCTCCCATTAAGCCCCACCTCCCAGCACAGTTGCGTTGTGGATAGTTTGCAGCATATGCTTTAGGTTAGGAGGAGACATGTTCAAACCATAAAAATAATATTCCGATAATGAAGCAGAATTCCATCTCCATGGCATGTTCCCTTCCTTTACCACATCCTAGTCTTTTCCAGGACAGCCAATGGTTCCATTCAGCCTGTAAAGTGAAGACTTAGGCGTCAAACTCCAGAAGACCAAGGAGCAATTGCAGATTGGCAACTCAGAAGTAACAAAAATAAGTAACACGGAGGTTGGATGCCACCCTGAAGTGAGACATGACTGAAGCTGGGGAATCCTGCAGTCTGTGGCTTAACCAACGGCATTGTGCCAGTGCTAACTGTCTGGGTTGGATCAGGTACTGTGGTTATGCAGAGGGTTTGGGTAAGGCTGGCGGATGATGCGCCAAGCCGTCTTCGTCCCTCACACATCTACAGGCTGCTGCTGCTGCTGTTTCTGCTGCTGCTTCTGCTGCCTCCTCCTCTTCCTCCTCCTCCTCCTCCTCCTCCTCCTCCTCCTCCTCCTCCTCCTCCTCCCATTCCCTCTCCCTCCCCCTCTTCTTCCTGTTCTTTCTTCTTGTTCTTTTTTAAAAAAAGACTCATTTATTTATTTTATGCATATGAACACACCACCATTGCTGTCTTCAGACACACCAGAAAGAGGGCACCAGACCCCATTACAGATGGTTGTAAGCCACTATGTGGTTGCTGGGAATTTAACTCAGGACCTCTGGCAGAGCAGTCAGTGTTCTTAACTGCTGAGCCATCTCTCCAGCTGCTACTGCAGCTCCTCTTCCTCTTCCTCCTCCTCCTCCTCCTCCCCCTCCTCCTTCCCCTCCTCCTCCTTTCTTCTCTCCTCCCCCTCATCTTGTTTTTCTTGTTCTTCTTGTTTTCCTCCTCCCTCCTCTCCCCCTCTTCTTTCCTTCTCCCTGTTATTATTGTTGTTTTTGTTCCTCCTCCTCCTCTTCTTCTTCTTTTTCTTTTCTTCTTTTCTTCTTGTTCTTCTTCCTCTTCTTCTTCTTGTTCTTCTTGTTCTTGTTGGGTTTTGTTGTTGTTGTTGTTTTGTTTTGTTTTTTCGAGACAGGGTTTCTCTGTGTAGCCCTGGCTGCCCTGGAAATTACTCTGTAGACCAGGCTGGCCTCGAACTCAGAAATCCGCCTGCCTCTGCCTCCCAAGTGCTGGGATTAAAGGCGTGTGCAACCACTGCTCGGCTTGTTGTTGTTGTTGTTGTTGTTGTTGTTCTTCTTCTTCTTCTTCTTCTTCTTCTTCTCCTCCTCCTCCTCCTCCTCCTCCTTCTCTTCCTCCTCTTCCTCCTCCTCCTTCTACTTCTTCTTCTTTTCTTCTTCTTGTTTTTCTTCATCTTTCAGCCAGCTCACCCTTCACAGCATGTACCAGATGCTCCCCTGCGTCACGGTTCAGTGCATTTCCCTACTGCGTTTCAGATGCAACCCGAAGCCCCTTTTGAGCTCCCAGGACCAGCAGTCTCCCCACTTTCTGTTTTGTGACCCCCCTCATCAGCTCACGAGGATGGGCAGCTGTGGCTTGTCAAACATGACAAGCCTTTCTGCTTCAGGATTTTGGGCTTTTGTTTTCTTTAAATGGAACACCCTCTCCTGACTCTTCTCATCTTTGAAGGCTTGACTTAAGTACTACATCCTTAGAGAACCCTCTTTTGGAACTATCTGAAATGATCTTCAACCCCACCCACCACCTCCAGTCTTTCCTTAAAAAATGCCTGCATTGTGATGTCATCCACTACCACTCAACTCACCTACCGGTAGTGTGTGAGAGCAGTGCCGTTCGTCTTATCCACGGAGTGATGAGGCATCACCATGATCAATGCTAGAAGTTTTTATCCTGTTCATTAGTGATCATTCCCATGCCTCCGTCAGCCCTTGAATGGACCTAGATAACTAATCACCAGTCAACATTCTATCTCTATATATTTGACTGTTCTTCTATTCTGTATAAATTGAATCCCACAATATAGAACATTACAGCCAAACTTCCTTCACTTAGTGGGCCCTCAAGGTGTGTCCACATTGTAGCTTGCATCATTACTTCATTCCTTTTAATGGCCAAGTAATATTCCATCATATGGGTATACTATATTTTACTTATCTACTCATCAGTCAATGGGAAACAGGCTTTTGTACATAGGGCTTTTGTACATATAGTTCTTTATTTTTGGGGTGTTTGTTTGTTTGTTTGTTTTTTGAGACAGGGTTTCTCTGTATAGCCCTGGCTGTCCTAGAACTCACTCTGTAGACCAGGCTGGCCTCGAACTCAGAAATCCGCCTGCCTCTGCCTCCCAAGTGCTGGGATTAAAGGTGCCACCACTGCCCGGCTGTACATATAGTTCTTGTATGGATACTTTTTGTATAGATACATTTCATCTTCATACTGGAAGCAGAGAGAACAGGAATGGGGTCAGGCTATAAAGCTCTACCAAGTGATGTACTTCCTCCAGCATGGCGCCGCCTCCTAGCCGATTCATAACCTTCCCAAACACTGCCACTGGCTGCAGATCCATTGTTTAAATACACGAGCTTATGGAAGGCATTTCTCATCATTCGTTAAGAAGCAAGTGACCCTAGCTGTGCGAGGTTATGTCTGAGTCTTCTACTCTGTGCTATATCCATCTATGTGTCTGCTTTGTGTCAATGCCTGCTGTGTTCATTACTATGACTCTGTAGTGTAACTTAAAATCGTGGTGCAGAAGAGATGGCTAGACATTTATGCAATGCAAGTATGAGGACCTGAGTTCAAATCCCTAGCACTCACATAAAAAACCTCACTGGTGTGGCTGGAGAGATGGCTCAGAAGTCAATAGCACAAACTGTTCTTTACTCACCACCTACATGGAAGGTCAAAACCATCTGTAACTCCAGTCTCAGGGGATCCAACACCCTCTTCTGGCCTCCACAGATACATACAGAGTACACAGATAGACATGCAGGCAACGCCCATAGGCATAAAATGAAACAAACTCGCTTGGTGTCCGGGATGGAAACAGGTGGAAAGTGAGCCTGGGGTGGGGGTAAAGGTGGGGTGGGAGAGGGTATGGGTTGGGAAAGGTGGGGAGGTAGAAGAGGGTGAGAAGTTGGGAGTGGGCTTCAGGTTCAGTGAGAATAAGGGAATGAGACAGAAAGTGCTAGAGGAAGAAACCTGATGTGCCCCCCATGAACAAGCACACTGACACACACACACACACACACACACACACACACACACCTACACAACTCACGAAACCCGTGCTGCACACCAGAAGGCGGCATCAGATCTCATTATAGACAGTTGTGAGGTCATGTGTGTGTGGGGACTTGAACTCAGGACCACTGGAAAAGCAGCCAGTGCTCTTAACTGCTGAGTCATCTCTCCAGCCCAGGAAAATGAATGGTTTTTTTAAGATGAAATTACTCACTAACATACTTCAAAGACAACTATGCACCTATTCAACAAAGGTTGAAAAAAAAAGACAGAGTTTCCATTTTAAATGTCTGCTTTTATCAATTTTTTTTTTTAAACTCAAAATTTAAAAAAATTCAAATGTATTTCTAAAGTAAATACAATACAAGCTCCCGGCCAGGAAACAGGCATATTAGAACACACAGTAGGCGGTCAGGTGGCATGGGCCAGGAGTTTATTTTTGAGCTTGGTTCTGGCTCTTGGTTCTATCTACTGCTATGTTCTCACCGCTGGTGAGAATGAACCCAGGGACTATGGTCCCCGAGGCCTTTACCATATGCCTGACCCAACAGTGAAAAAACATCCACCACAGACTTCCGGTAGCTTTCGCAGGAAATGGAGTGACATACAAACCATTTTTATTTTATCCCAGCTCAAAGTGTCCCTAGGCTGCTTGTGCCCAGAGGCAGGCACATGTGTGTCCGCTCTGCTCGACACTGTTTAGTCACTCCTGTGCTGCCTGTGTAGACAAAGGAGGTCATAACGTGTTCCTTATTTCGTGATGCCCTGGAACATTCGAGAGCACCACAATGAGCCTTTTTCTTGAACAAAATCATCCACAAAACTCTCCAGACACAAAGCTTTGACAATTTTCTCATTCCATTTATCTCGTTGCTTTTATTCTTGCTGCGGCTAATTTGAATTTGCCTTCTTTTTTTTTTTTTAAATATAATTTTGAATAATTTGTGGTTTCTTAGAAAACCAGACTCTAATGTGACTACTCAAACTGCCTAATTTGAGTTAGAAGCTGTCGTCCGTTCAGTTTCTTCTTGTTCTTGCTTGAAACGGGGTCTCGTGTAAACCAGGCTGGCCCTGAGATCTCCGTGGAGCTGAGGATGTCCTGGAATTCCTGATCCTCCTGCCTCAGTCTCCCAAGGGCTGGGATTGCAGCTGCATACTGCCCCTGTCCGCTACTCTTGCTGGAACTTACGTGGGTTTTCAGGATGATGAATTTAGCAAGGGTTCTCCAAATGTTTCAGGCAGGATACCTAGGAATTGAGATGCTATGCAGATAGGGCTGAAGTTCAGAGCTACTACTAGCTGGTGAACGTGAGAAAAATCACTTGATGCCACTGTATATCACATGGAAATGATATTGCTGGTTTCAAGTGGCTGCCACATACAAAACAGTAAAGTGTGTCTGGTACATGGTGGATATTCAATAGATTCAATTATTATTATTATTATCATCCTATGCTGTTATTTTTATTTTTGGACATGTCTTGTAATTGTGTATGTGTTCAACTTTACAGAATTTTATCCAAATATATCTCTGGTTTCTGAAGCTAAGTCTCTTAGGGATTGCTTTACCTGACACACTCCTCCAGTCCTGTTTTCTATCCTGAGCCGCTCTCCCTCCTCTTCCCGCTCCCTTTTCCTCTTCCCCTCCGTCTTCTTCTCCCTCCCCCTCTTCCTCTCCCTCAGCTGTTTTAAAATGTGCATTGAGTTCAAAGGTGAGTTACTAACATAGTAGCATGAGCGTGGAGGAGCTGTGGGTAGGGGCAGCCCTGGGAAGCAGAAACATTTGTCCATAGCCTCTTCCCACGCTGCCTCTCATTCTATGCAAAAAGAGTTCTCTTGGCTTGGTGGTACACCACCTTGAGAGCACCAGGACATCCTCGGGGTTCATCCAACTGAAGAAACCAGAGTGAAATAAAAAGAAGACATCTCCAGAGTCCTCCTCCAAGTCATTCTTTGTCATGAAAATGGGGCCCCAGATGATGGAGCCTCTGAGGATGAAGCCTCTGATGATGGAGCCCCAGCCTCAGCTGCCTTTTCCTTCAGTGTTCCTCCCATAGTCTCTTCCTCCATATCTATGGAAAGGGTCCCCATAACCCAAGAGAGGATTGGTCCACTAGACCACACTACAGTCAAAGGTTTGAGTGTTCCTAGTTCTCCCACAGTTATACCCGCAGTTATGAGTTATTACATATAGAGGACACAGGTTAAAGTCAACCAGCAGCTGCACCCGAGGCCCTGGGCAGGAAGTTCCCAGCACCGAGCTCTGCTTGTGTTGGGGGTTGGGGACAGCGCTGCTTCCCCAGCAGCAATGCCTGATGCATACACAGGTTCTGGACAGCCAGAGAAGCTTGCCCCAGGTTCAGTGTACAGCCTTTATTAGAACCCTGTCGGTGAATGGACACGACTGATTTCATGGCTGGCCCTAGTTTCCAGTCCTTCTGGATGTGGAGCTGATACCACATGACCCAAATCCTTAGCTCCTGCTATCTGGAGTGGCCAGGGCTCCCAGACAAACAAAAACATTCCTATCAGGCCTGGCATTCCAAGGCCTTTAGAGCTTCCCTCCCACTAGTGGACCAGCCCTTTCTTAGGCTGGGTTAAATTATTCACTACGGAGGCCCTATTAACAGTAAGTCACATTTCTGACCCTCCTAGCAACCAGAGGAAATGACATTAGACCCTAGAACTCCTCTTCCTTTGGGCTCAGTTTTCTTTCTAGCTGACAGCCAGAGCTCCCGGGATTTAGAATAATGCTAGCTTCTAGCAGGCACCCAGCATGTATGTCGGGTGATGTATGCACACATGTATAGATGGATGAATGAATGAGGTGGTTTTCTTGTTGTTGTTGTTTTACTGTATGGTGTAAGACAGTGGCCATTTCCTGTGATGTTGAAGTTGACAATTTACTTTGTCCTGGTGGGTTTCAGCTATTAGAGATGCCATTTGGGGGAGGGGGGAGACATCCATCTTGGCTTACAGACAAAGAAGGAAACTCAGGAAGATCGAGTCAACTGTCCACCAGGGATGGACAGACAGAAATAGGCTCAGAACATAGGTTTCCCAAGTTATGCAACTTCTTTCAGCCACATGCCTTGGTTCTCCTCTCCTTGCCAAAAATGACAAGCAAATGACACTTATTAATGAATTTGTACTGAACAGTGAGTGGCCCTTATCGGAGACAGTGTGGCAGCCTGCCTGTGGTAACATGGTAAGAGAAAAATCCATCAGCTTCAAAGATGGAATAGAACAGAGAACAGAACAGTGGGGAGGATATGAGGATCCACGGAGGAGGGTACCCCTGGATGTCCCCCAGATGGACACCACTCCTCTCTGACAGTAGAGACTTTCTCAGTGCATGTATTGCCTTGGCACACAGCCTGTCCAAGTGATGCCCCCAGGGTGTTCTGGACACAACAGCTTCAAAGAAAAGTTTCTGTCAGGGTGCATAGAGGTTAATTACTCAAAGAAGTACTTTTTAACTGTTATGGTGGTGTACATCATAATCTCAGTGCTCTAAAAGGCTGAGTGAGGCAGGAGGGTTTGTGGTTGAAGGCCAGGCTGGGCTACACAGGAAGGCTCTGTCTAAAAATAAATAAATACTCAGTATAGGTGTTGGGTGACTGGATAACTATGATAAAGAAATGAAACCAGCTTGTTCAGGGGGTCCAGAAGGGATGGTGTAACACAGCATCAAATACATGGGTTGCTCACCCAAAACCTCTGGTGTTTGAGGCTCCCCCGACATTTGCAACCCAAGAATAACCTTGAGATTAACACCCACTCAGCACTTGCTATGCACTGGGCCATCTAGGTGTGTGACAGACAACAAAGCATTTATTCTCCACTCTGCCTCGTGATGTACTGTGGGTAAGCTAACAACACTGAGAAATTAGGTGACTTATCTATGGTCACTTTGTTAGTTACTAACCCTTTGATACAAACAACAGCAATTGAGTTTGAGTCCAATAGATACATTGACTTCCTCCCACTATGCCCAGTTGTGACTAAAAAATTTAAATCACTGAACTTTGAAGAGGAGTCATTGTAACTCTCTGTTTCTTTCTTTTTGTGTGTGTTTGAGTGAGAAAGGTATGTTGGTTCAGGATCCCATTCTGTAGCCCAGGCTGTCCTGGAATTTCCTGTGGAGCTCAGGCTATCCTCAAACTCTCAGCAATTCTACTTCTGTCTTCTAAGTCCTGAAATTATCTACAACGCCATATCAGTTTTTCCCCCTGCTTTCTTTTCCCTCCTTTTGTGTGAAAGATTTTTCTTGTGTAGACACAATACACATGTCCAAATTACCTCAGATAGGTAGCCCACCACGGAGCAAAGTATGGATAACACTGAAGTCCTACTTGGTGAACCATTATTATTGGGGTTACCTACAGGAATATAGGTGAGGGGTTACTTACAGGAGCAGAAATGACTCAAAGACAGCTCCATCACCAAAGTCCATTCAAGAATGGGCGACAGCTCACAGAGCTGATAACCTGGAGCGCACTGTACAGCCTGCAGGCAGCTCAGCAGGCAGGAGACTGTCCTTTCCAGGCGACTCTGTTGATCTAACCTCTTCTAGATGGCTTGACTGACTTTTGTTTCTTCTACATAGTTTCACAGTCTTAACTGCTTTCTCTTGGAGATGGAGGGGCTAGTGAATCTAGTCAGTTTCAGGGACTTTCTGAAGCTACTTTGAATTTGTTCAGTTCCTGTCTTAAGGAGCTTTTTCTGCTGAGTTTCATCTTCCCCTTAGACCACCCTGTCTTATCATCTTTCTGAAAACATCCTGTTTTAAGAAGTCTCTCTCTAAAATGGAAGATTTTAATCTCTCTCTCTCTCTCTCTCTCTCTCTCTCTCTCCCCCTCCCTCCCTCCCTCTGTGTGTGTGTGTGTGTGTGTGTGTGTGTGTGTGTGTGTGTGTGTGTTTATGTGTGTGTACAGGGGGTGATGACTGGGATAACAGCTACACAAACCTTCCTTCCTTCTTTTCTTTTTCCTTCCTTCCTTCCTTCCTTTCTTCCTTTCTTCCTTTCTTCCTTCCTTCCTTCCTCTCTACCCCCCGCCCCCTTTTTATTCGGGACAGAGAGATGGGAACCTAGGGACAAAATCCAAGTGCTTGTGCATGCTAAATGCTATACTTCTTTTTTTTCTTTGATAAGAGACTGACACAACACAGTGGCTTTGTACACACGAACCAATTATAGGTGGGAGGGTTGATTGTACCAGATGTCAGTAGACTCAGTCTATCATGTAAAGGGCTAGCTAGCTCCAACCCTCCCCTCCAGGTATCACCAGCTAGAGACCAGTCAGATAACCCAGGTTTCCATGTCACCCCCAAGCTTAGCCTTGGCTATTGGAAGAATTCAGCATCTTGTGGTTGTAGATCTGAGAACCTAGATGTCCCAAGGGCTACCCACTGTCCTCTGCTGTGTGGCCCTATTATGGCAGCAGCTTTCCCAGGGCCAACAGTGGATGATCCTGCTAAAAGATCTCCCAAGAGAGTTTGCTTAGTGTCTCTTGACATCAAGCTCACATCTGCAAAATCTTTTCATCTCTGCCTGTATCTGAGCCACACACTCACAGAGCATAGACCTGGCAAGGATCTTCAGGGCCATACTTGTTTAATACTGCCTTGGAAAATATCTGTAAAGGGTTAGAATGGGGGAGGGAGAGTTTCCACTCTCTTTCCTATGCAGAAGCAGGTAGAAGCTTCCTCACCCTACCACCTCCCTATGACCACCAAGAGCCACCCAGGCATGCTGGGTAGTCTTATATTTAGAAACCCTTCACATGCACCCATCCCCCATCCCAGGCCCTCAGGTTCCGACCCACTGTGACTACATCTCAAGTCCCATGTCCTTCTTAATCACTTAGGGATGGTGCCAAGGAGGTAAAGATGTCACTGAGACCTTCCTAAGGTCTGTGAGTGAAGAGGCTAGCGGCTATGTCAGGAGGAAGTGATCGTGTTTGTGTCACCTCTGTCCTCTCCGGCATTCTGTGTGGTGGGTAGTAGCTCTGGCCCCTCAGCGTGACACTGCCCTCGCTCAGATCCAAAGCCTCAGAGTTTTGCCCTGATGTGTCTCTCTCACTGTCCTGCTTCCCGCTGCTCATCACTGAGCTAACCACACATCATCACTGCGAGCCTGGTGTCACAGCAATGCCTGTGCTAGGGAAAAAAGTCACAGGCCAGTTCTTTCCTGCGGTGGGGGCAGGGCTAAGGCTGTGTTTGCTCAAGAGATAAGGATCCCTTGTGTTGTTTGATAAGACTGATGCTAGGGAGAAAAGCAGGGAGTCTCACCATCCCAGCAATCACAAGGGATGGAAAATTCCTCACGGTGAAGCAGTATGAGTGGAGGCGTGGTAGGGTTGGCTAATGGTTAGGGTCAGGCAAGCATCCCTGACCTTTAAAGGCCCTCCCTCTGCAACCTTCCAGCAGCCAGCCTTGCCCTGTGCCTCTGGGCTCCCAGCACACAGCTTCTCTCACACTTGGCCACACAGAGAGTGGGCTTTAGACTCGAGGGGTAGAGGGAGGTTTTGAATCCCTCTCGGGTCTTCACCCTTTCATACATCCAACTAATATTTATTTAAAGCTGGAAAAAAAAGAGATTGTTTCTGTCTTGGGGACACTAACAATATCCAAAGTATTCCACATGTAGTATGGTGCATAAGACAGATAGCAAATGAACGACAAATGACAGCATATATAACACAGGGTAGAGAAATGGGCTAGAAAGCAGGGGTGGGGGTGCAGTGGGGGTTAGTTCACTGTTGCCTGTCATTCATTTCTGGAAGGCCTGGTCTCCCTGAACCCCACCCTGCAACTGCTCCCTACTGCCAGGCCTGGTAGGGCGTGTATGAGGTGGACAAGCTTGTACCTCTAAGCCCTTGGCAAATCTGCTGCAAAGGGAGTGAACCCTTGTTGCCCTCACTGTGGGAAGGGACGAATTTTATTTATTTATTTTTTTCACATCAAAAGTAAAAACCCAGGGCTTGTGCGTGGAGGCTGGCTCTTTAACCACTGAGATACAACCTCAGTCTAAAGTATCTTACTTTGTAATCCACGTTATAAAAAGCAAAAGAAAAAGAAAAGAACATACAAGTGGTAACTTACAGACAGCCTGTAAAGAAAGATCTCTGGCCATAGGCTTGTACTAAAAGGTCATTCAATCCCTGGAGTGCAAGTCCAGTGTGTCACCATGGCCACTGTATCTGCACAGGCCTCCTTTAAGTCAAAAGTTACATCTCACATCTCCCTGGAAATTCAGAAATAAATAGTTCTTAAGTGGGGGCTAGCCCTCAAGGAAGACATACTGTTTTTAGTGTCATCTCAAAAGCCAAGACTTTGCTCGCCCTCCCAGAACAGAGACTCAGGCCAAGTTACCGCTCAGTGTGCTTGTTGAGTTCACGATCTACAACACAGCCTTCCTGGACATCTCTGTCCCTTTCCAGGCAAGCGTTCTGACCCCGAACCACACGGCAGCTCATCTCCCTTCCCCTTGACTGAAGGCCGCGCTTTCTGGGTTCAGCTCAGTGTGTATTTCTCTGCTTTCTGTCCTTACTATGGGGATTTCTAGGTAGAAGAATAAATAGATGGGAAAAGGAGGGGGGGAAGCTGAACAGCAGGGAGATTTGTGTAAAGACGAAAACATTTGATTCCATTCCTTACTGAAACCCCATTAGCGTGCCAGTAAAGGGATTTTTAAAGGCACAAACCCACATCAGTAGGGAAAATTGGAGAGGAGAAAACGGCAGTAAAACTGGAAACCCTCGATGCAACCAGATAAGGGGTAATTTACTACACAGACCCAGAAAATGGAGAGAAAATTGGATCCTAAGCCAATAGTACAGAATGTGGGAAACCAGCTCAATTTGTAAGCCAGAATCCCCAGAAGACTCGAGAGTTGGCAGTTCCAAGCTCTTCTAGACGTGGAGGTGAGCCTAGGAGATAGAATCAGAAGGACTGGTTGAAGGCTTGTGTGCAAAGCAGTCTCCATATTCCTCCTCTACTTCTGTGGCAGGATGGTTATTTGCTGTGGCAGCACCAAAGATCTGGGAACCTGAGAGAGGCAGGTACTCCAGAAAACAGGGAGATACTGAGGTCCCCAGCACCACTTCTCTCGTCCTCTAGCATCTGTTAGTCAGACTGCTACTCACTAGGTAGGAACTTGGTACAGTTCCCTCTGATAAGATGGTGGCTCCAAAAGAAAGATTTAAAGACACTTTTCTACCAGGAAAAGGGCCAGACTCACTGAGGTGAGACAAGCCAATACAGCGCTGAGCCTGCTATGAGTTTCTTTGTCTCCTGTACTTAAATAACATGTATATTATTTACACCCTCCTAGAGTGTGTGATAACATTGCTGCTCTACAGCCTTAGTACGGGATGTTTTTTTTGTTTTGTTTTGTTTTGTTTTCATCACACCTGTAAAGTGAAGAACACCAGGAGCACTAACTAGGTGCACATTAGGAGGTAACAGGTTTTGCTGTTGGTAGATAAGTAGGGCTGGTGAGGTAGCTAAGTCAGTAAATAACTTTATCCCAAGTGTGAGGACCTTAGTTCAATCTTCAGCAGCCATGTAAAAATATGTTGGGGAGGCAGAGGCAGGAGGATACCTGGGGCTTACTGGCTAGACAGTCTAGCCTGATTGTTGAGAGAGACTCTGTCTCAAAGAAAAGTAGGCCAAATTCCTGCAGGTGACATCAATCCCACACGTGCACACACATGTGCACATTGCACTCCTGTCATGAACATAAGTGTGCCTGTGCACGCACACATACGCATCTAAAAATTTCAAAGATAAACAGACAAGATTTATCAGACACCTATGAACTACATGAACTAGAGAGACCAAAACTAACAGAAAATGGACTTTTCCAAGGACTTTGTTACTTAGAACAAGAAACATCACCACCCTAAACCCATAATCTATGCTAACATAGCTAGAGACATGGAAATACATAGTATTGCGTTAAAGATGTGTTTATGTGTACATACATACACACATATACATACATACATACATACATACATACATACATACATACTTCTTGGCATTTAAAATTGAGAGAATAGATACCGTGGGCCCTGCTGACCCTCACGCCTGGTGCATCATAAAGAAGCAAGTAAGCGGTGGAGAGACGGGAACCATGCCCAGTTCTTTGTACACTATGAAGAGAGGCAGAACGGAGATGCTTGTGGTGAGGAACCTTGAGCAGCCACCTGAAGCCATGGTGATGCCCGGGCCCCGTTGCTGGCTCCACGATCCTGTGGCTGCCGGGGTCTGTGTTGATGTCAGTGGTGCGTTTTCACTGAAACCTACGAAGATGCCGGGGATCTGTACTGCAGCCAGAAGTTGATGTCTGAGGGCCACGCTGAGCTGGCTCTGATCCACACCAGCCACCACACATTGGTGCCAACAGTGATGTGGGTGAGGAAGAGCTGGCCCAGATTTAATGGGTGTGGGAGAGGTGACTCCAGAGTCATGGGGAGAGGAGAGTAGCTGGAGAGCTGGTTCCACCCCTCATCTGGCCCGCGGAAGAGTCCGCCCTGGTGGTGTGGGTGCAGAAAAGCAGACAGGCTGACAAACTCAATACCACCCAGACCTAGATCCAGGGCTTTGAGCTGGTTCACCCCAACATCTTCCCCATTTATTAACTCCTGGAGTGTGTGAAAAGGCTAGACCTGTATATCCATAGCCACAATATGCTCACCACTCAGGACAGTAGCAGAATGTTCGAGAGTCTTTTTGAAGGTCCAGTTTTTATGTTGCAGCAGAAACTAGAGGCCTTAAACTAGCCTAATGACTCATGACAATGAAAATTTGCAAGTAAAGCATCTTGGGCCTTTTGGGCGAAAGGGTATACTGCATGCATCGCACACTCCAACCTCCAATGAATATGTGACAGAGACACGAGAAAGACAGAGGAGCCGAGTGGTGCATGCGCAGAACCACGTGACTGATAGACTGACTTCTTTTCTATTTGACTTTATTTTTATTTCTTTATTTAGTTTTGGGAGGAGGCTACAAGGATGGAAGGTGAATATGGAAGTGTTCTAGAGATTACTTTAATCCCAGCCAGAGGTTTCTACCCCACCTTAGTTAAAGTTAATTAAGTTCCCGGATGAAAGACCCGCACAGCCTTTGTATTTACAATAAGCCTTAAGCAGCACAAGGGCTGGGCAGACACCTAGCCTCCACGCTATTAAAATTTTCTTTCCTATCGAGAACCCTGAATTATTACTACTTACTGTGTTTCATCTGGGCTGCTCTTAACTCCAATTGGCCAGCCCCCAGGGCCAGGTTTCCTTTACTTCTAACCCAAGGCGGCTTCTCCTTCCTCTTCTAACCCAAGGTGGCTTCTCCTCTGACCCCAAGCCCAGGAACCTCAGCCCCCCCCCCATGTATCTTCTGCCCAGAAGAGCATATTGGCTGTTGGCATCTTTATTTACCAATCAGAAATTACTTGGGGGCTATGTGTGGACTCTCTAGGGCAACCAGTCTTGGGGCCCCCAAATTAGCGTTAGAATACAAGCAGCATCAGGCCAAGCTACTACATGGAGGGACTGGGAAAAGAACATTAGATTCAAGTAGATCTTGTCATTACCGGGGTGGGGGTGGGGGGAATCAGATACACTGTGATGGAGAATCGGGAAGGCAGGAGACTACCCGACAGCAGTACTGGAAGTAAGAGGTCAAGACATTCAGAATTGTAGAGGAGAATATTTTCCAGACATTGCACAGCTACGCAACTAACCTTTATATTCTTTTATAATCAAAGCCCAAAAGGCTTATCCCTCCTGCAAGACTTTCTGAGGGATATGCTTCACCAAAATGAGGGGGTAAACCCAGGAGAGGACACTGGGAAGGTAGGAACCCAAGCCACAGACCGAAATGTGTGGAGAGAGCAGGGGACCAGATAATATTGGAGAAAGCAGCCAAGAATAATGGTGGGCCTGTGGCAGAACAGAACCAGTTCAACCTGGGGGAGGTCAGGGGGTCTCTGGAAGGCCTTCTTACAAAGATTAAATTGTTAATAAAACTGTGATCTTGAGAGAAGACAGACAGCCTCGAAGAAAATTGGGGTTGGATGATGGAGAGATGGATAATCACATAGAAAAAGAAAACAAGATAGCAATTCTAGTGAGAACAAAAAGGAGAGGAGTGTGAAAGCAGACACAACGCGGAGAACATTCACCTCACACTGATGATGAGGAGCTTCCCACCCCCACCCCCACCCCCACCCCCACCCCCAACCCCAACCCCAACCCCACCCCCACTCCCACCCCCACCCCCACTCCCACCCCCCACCCCCAACCCCCACCCCCAACCCCACCCCCACCCCCACCCCCCAGCGGAGGGATGGGCCTCGGCAGGGGCACGAGCTGGAGAGGATGCAGAGGCTCACCCACTACAGGAAATCATCAGTTACACATGATGGGGATGTTACCCAAAGACAAATACATAAACACAGAATCAATCAGTAACTAAAAGGGGTTATCAAAAAGAGAAATTTGAGGTAGTGGACAGTGGGCTGCTTGTTAGCCAGAAGAAAACTGGAAATAGTTGGTTTTACAAGAAAAAATAAATGTGATTTATATAATAATAACAAGTGTGTGTGAATATTGTAAATTGCATATATGCATGTAAATTTGAATAAAAACAACTTGAAAGAATTAATTTTGTCAATTTGATTAGATCAGAGAGCACCCAGGACAGCAGTTAAACACTTCCTTAAGTGTGTCTATTGGAGGGTTTCCAGACAGAGAAGCAGCTGACTCCTAAATGTGGGCACTATCGTACAAGCTGGGGTGCCAGGCAAGAAGAGAAGGTAGAGGTTTGAGAAATGGTTCAGACGTTAAATTCTGCTCTTACAGACAACCTAAGTTCAGTTTCCAGCACTCACTCTGGGTTTCTCCCAACAGCCTGTAACTCCAGCTCTGGGAGATGCAACATGCTCTTCTGACCTCTGCAGGCACTAGCTATGCTCACAGGCTCAAATCCATACATAAATTAAAAGAAAAATAATAATAATAAAAAAGAGGGACTTGGGGGATGGCTCAGTGGGTCATGGACTTACTGCATAACGACCCTAGTCTAGATCCTGGCTCTCACATAAGAGTCCAGGTGCAATGGAGTTTGCCTGCAATGTCAGTGCTGAGGACGCCAGGGTAGGTGGATTGCAGGGATGGGTAGGCAAGCCAAGCTCCAAAACCAGGAGCTCACGGTTCAGTGGGAGGTCCTGTCTGAAAATCTAAGGTGGAGAAGATGGAGGTAGACACTGGCCATCCACCTCTGGCCTCCACATGTGCACACATGGACAAGCACACTCAAATGCATATGCACACATGCATGTACACACACACGCACACACACACACACATACATGGGGGACAGAGGAGAAGGCTGATTGAGAGTCGCTTTCCTCTTTTTCTGTTTTACAATCCACCTAGGTGTTAGCAAGCAGTTTCCCTCTGCCAGATAGAAAGTTTCACACCATGATGGACTCTGCCCCCTCAACTGTGAGCCGCAACAAACATTTACTTTCTCAACTTGCTTTTTGTCAGATATATAATCACAGAAACAAAGATAAGCGACTAATACAAGCACAAAACAGGCCCTTTCCCGTTTCTTTTCCTTAATTGCCAGGCAGAAGGGAACACCCTGTGGGCCATGAGCTGTGTTGGCTCTACACAGCTGCCATTTGTTTTATTAAAGCCAGTGCCCTATGTGTGGCCTTTTAGGCTCTGCCATAAGCAATAACCAAGATTTCCCCTGGTTAGCATGGTGGAGGAAAGCTACCCTCACCACACTGGATGCCGTGTGTATCATCTGGGGAAAGCTATGGTCAGGCACTCAACCCAAAGGTCAGAAGCCCCAAAACTGTTGTTCTTATGAATCTATGGATGTTTTCCACTGCCCCCAACCTTGCCTTGTCTTGTCCCCTGCCCCTTTGCATTTGGTCTCTGAATAAGGTGTGTCCCTGCACGGGAAGGATGTGCATCCTCTTCCTTCCCTTCCTGACTTAGGCACCGGTACCTGCAGCGGGAAACCAGTCTAAAGCTCACCCAAGGGCCCCTGGATGCTTCTGGAAAGGCACCAATGGCACAGCTCCTCTCTTGAGTCCCTGTAGCTCTTTTACCACCAACTTCACAACTTTACACACATGGACACTGTATCAAGAGAGCAGCCCTGGTTTTGTTTTGCACGTGTGTGCCTCCACTGTGCTTCAGGCTTATTGCCTTTCAGTGAATGGAAAGTTATCAAAAGCACAGGGCCATGCCCCTACTGCTGAGCTGGATATGTGGGTCTGGATCAGCGACAACATTGTAAAGGATTCCAAAGGTACCTTTGGAGGTAGAGACACTTGCTACTAACCTTGCTTCTGCGTGTTTGTTTTTCCCTCCTTTATGTCACCAGCATCCAAATAAGTGGTTCTCAACCTGAGGGTCATAACCCCAGACCCTTTCAAGAGGTTGCATATCAGATAACCTGCATATCAGATATTTACATTACAATTCATAACAGTAGCAGAATTACAGTTAGGAAGTAGCAATGAAATGATTTTGTGGGTTGGGGGGGGGGGCATCACCACAACACGAGGGACTGTGCTAACGGGTTGCAGCATTAGGAAGGGTAAGAACCGCTGATTCAGATGGTTCTCAATTTTTGCTGGATGAATGAAAGCACTTAAATAAAGGCAGGAAG
Organism: Arvicanthis niloticus; assembly: GCF_011762505.2. Classification (NCBI taxonomy): domain Eukaryota; kingdom Metazoa; phylum Chordata; class Mammalia; order Rodentia; family Muridae; genus Arvicanthis; species Arvicanthis niloticus. The sequence continues at coordinate 13,384,734 of NC_047671.1, forward strand.
GGGATTTGATGGCTAGAAACAGCGACACGTTTGAAAGCCCAGAGAAGGAGCTGTTGTTGCCTTTCACTCCCAGTGAGGGGCTGGAAAAGCCTCTTCCTCATCCTTGTTAGAAGTCTCCGTGGTCAGTGTAAACAGTACAATGTCCTGAGATCATGGCTTACCTACATATTTAAAGTCTTACAAGTCTGCATCACCAACATCTTCTATCCTCAAGAGCCTTTCCCTAAAGATGCACAGCAGTGTAAGTGCAAGGTAACGACCAAGAACTTTACTGAACCCTTTTTACTTTTTAAAAGAGTGTTGTCTCCTTATCCAGACTGACCCTGAGCTCATGATGTCCCTGCTTCTGCTTCCCAAATACCGGGCTGTTGTCCATTATAACAGAAAAACTGAAAACAAGCACCTTACGTGTTTGATTCTAAGGTACCGGGCCCCGGGAAAATACTTGCTCAGCGTTGCTTCATAAGAAAGGGAAGACAAAATCTTTTGTCATATGAAACTATTTAGGTATGCGCAGATAGATTGCATGCACATATACATGTAACCCGTGCATAGTAAGATGCTGGGAGGATATACAAAGAGTGATAGTGGGAAGAATTAAAAGTTTAATGTTTGGGGCTGGAACATGGCAGTTACAGGCCATCTCTGTTAAAAGCACTTGCTGCTCTTGCAGAGGATCTGAGCTCGGCTCCCAGCACTCACAATTGCCTGCAACTCCAGCTCTAGGGGATCCGATGCTCCCCTTCAACCTCTGGCAGGTAGATACACGTAGATGCACATAATGAAAAATAAAAAGAAGTCTTTCACTTTTCCCCTGCGCACTTTTCTGCATTTTTAGTGTTTGTATTCGCTTTGTATTTAGAAGGAAGATCTCTTTGTTCCTTTGAATGACATCATGACCACACCTGCTACCCCTGAAATATGAGCAAATATTTTCCCTGGGCCCGGCACCTTAGAATCAAATACGTGTAAGGTACTTGTTTCCAGTCTTTCTATTATAATGGATAACAGCCCAGTATTTGGGAGGCAGAAGCAGGGACATCATGAGTTCAGGGTCAGTCTGGACTACATAGGGAGACAAGACTCTTTAAAAAAGTAAAAAGGTTTCAGTATTGTAGACAATGACATTGTGAACACACTTGAAGAACACTTGAAGAACAGGAACTCATACTGGCCACGCCCTCTACGAGGTAAGCAGAGGAGCTCACGCTGGCCACGCCCATTGAGGGTAAGTGGAGCTATATTCTGGGTGTACTTAAAAAGGGCAAGTGTGATGCGGAATGATGCTCCAATTAACTTTGGTGTGTAACTTGTCCATGGGGAATATCAATGTTAAAAGCGATGGGTGGAAAACCAAGTGCGAGTTTAGGAAAAGAGGTTGTTTTTAATGGTTGGGGGATGGGACCGGAGCAGGGGCTGCAAGAAGAAGGAGCAAATTGAAAACCCAAGCGCTGTGGAGTCAGACATATCATTAAACTTTTACCAAGGCCCACTCTATGGCAGGTGCTCTGAGAGGGATTAGAGACGCAAAAGACAGTTTACAGTCTAATTGGAAAGGCAAGCCTAGCACTTATAAAGCCATTAAAGACAAGGGCCAGACTGGGTTCTTTATAATTAGCATCAAAGAGTGCGATTCAGATGAGCGCTCTGGTAATAGTCTCGATTTTTAAATATTTTAAGATGCTCTTAAGATAAATATTTGCATATCTATGTATATGTGTGTTTATATGTGTACCTTTAAAAAGCGAACTTTTATTGAGTTTAACGGGTTAAAAGTTAGTAAGGATTTGACATTGGTATAAGATTATGAATATTGGTGTGTATATTATTTTTGCAATTGACTCTCCATAGCCACAGGTTCTATATATCTACTGATCAACCAACCATGGGTCAAAAATATTGAGGAGAAAAAAAAAAGGCCCCTAGAAGAGAACAATGCAGCAATAAAAATTAATGCAAATAAAATGCAACTCCTTTTATAGAATATTAACATTGTATTAGGTATTATCTCTAAAACTAGATGTGGCTTAACGTGTCTGGGAGAACACATGCAGGTTACTTGTAAACACCACAAGAAGAGGTCTGAATGTTCATGGAGTTTTGGTACTGGTGAGGTCACACAACCCATTCCCGTCTATACCAAGGGGTGGGCTAGATATATAACCTCTTAGTAAGGATGTTCAAGAGCTCCCTGACCGAGACAGGAGAGATCAGCAGACAATGGAGATGAGGCCTCTTTTCTCCCAGGACAGGTCTGATGGACAGGCAAAATCTATAAGGCCTGGGGCTTCAAGGTTCCAATGCAGTTAGTTGATGGAAAGGGAGGGAGAAAAAGAGGGTGGGGGGACTGGAGCTTCATGGAGATTAGACACGGCAGACATTGATGCATCTTCTGAGTGCATAGGTTGAGTTGCTGCAGTCTGGGCTCTTGGACCTGGGAACCGTGGTACAGTGAGTTCATTCCTGTCTAGGGTCCCTCCCTGTCTCCAGACTGTACATAGACCGGATCTGACAACAAGACCACTGATTGCACAGGATTGTGTGGATTAGGATTTTCTCCCAGGATACCAAAACAACACTGTTCCCAAGATAGCAAATCCACAGTCTGAGGAGGAAATAAAAATCACCCGTACGGTTTCCTTACTGCAAGGGTTGACAGGTTGAACAAAGAAAACTAGAATGCAGCCTCTAGGGGGTCGGCGGAGTAAGCACTGCTTCCTGATTGTCTGACACTGGCTCCCGGGCTGACTGTATCTTATCTAGCAGGCCTACCTTCAGGGCATCACTGCAGTCCACTTCAGTTCTCTAACCCTGACTGTCCTCTCCTTTATTATTGGGTTCTGTGCCTCAAATCAAACACTGTTCTAGGCTTTTTACATTATACTTTTCTCCAGGCTCCTGGCTGAGCTTGGGCAGGGGTAGGGAGAGGTGTGGCGAGGGTGGCCCACGAAGGAGGGGGCGCCTTGCAACAGCTCCCATCTCCTTGAGAGACAGGGTTTGTTGTAGACACTGCCTTTGTTCAGACACCTGACAAAGTGCATTTCGGATATATGCGACAGCCCCAACAGGTCTCTACTTCCAGGCCCACTCACTCCCTGAAGTGATCTGAATTTACTCAGACAGAAACATCCCCTTCTTCCCCCCCCCCCGCCCCCACCTGTATCTGATTCAGTTCTCTCTTCCTGGGCCTCAGCCTTTAACAGGCTGTCAGAGCGATTCCCAGTTCTGTGACTGTCAATGTGACCAGTCCTCATACCGCCCAACCCGTGAGAGTTCGAGGAGAAGCCCAGCAAAAGTTGCCTAGGAAAAAAAACAAAAACAAAAACAACAAAAAAAAAGTTGCCTAGGCCCTGGACACTGCGGCTCCCCGGCCTTGTCTTCCGTCATTGTCCTGGTGTCTCTCCGGTCTCCCGCATATCTCCTTCACTCCAATTTCTGTAGCCCAGGGTCCTTTGTGGCCTCCTCTTGGTACCCTTCGGTGTGCATAGCCTCTAAGCTCTGTCTTAGAAAGGAGGGGTTACCGCGCCATGTGAGAGCTGAGGTGAGGAAGGGGATAGGATCCAAAAGTGGGGAGACACCACCCGAGTCAACTCCCCCTCCTTTCTTCCTCCAGGCTGAGGCAAGCTGGATCAATTTTGCTCTTAGCAAGAAGATTTGAGCCATTCTAAAGTGATTGCTGGCAATTCTGCATTCTCGATATTGATATGTGTGGGCATCGCAGTCAACTAGAGTTTCCTGCTGAATTACTTGGGAACTCACTCAAATAATTACCTGATTTCACAGAAATATCCTATCAACCTCAGTCCCCATTTCAATTCCGAACACACTGGGCACTGGAGGAAATATTCGTTAACATAATCACTTAATCCTCCTTAATCTGCACCACCACCTCATTTGACAACCGAGATGGAAAAATCAATCCTTGCTGTTCAGCTGCCAACGCCAAGCAAAGAGCACTCCCGCCTCTCCAGAGACCCCAGGAGATAGGGAACTCTGAGAGTGGGGCTCATAGCCCGGGGAGAAACACATTTCTCTCATTTAAAATCCAACACTACCATACAGAGAAATGAAATAAGCAAAAAAAAAAAAAAAAAAAAAAAAAAAAAAAAAAAAAAAAAAAAAAAAAAAAAAGTTTGACCCATGTAATTGTGTTCTATATTTCCTTTATTTTTTTCCCCTTTCCCTTGTCATTTTAAAAACACTCAAAGGACACACTTGCTCTTTGTTTAAAACAACAGAACTTTTGATCGTATAGAGAGATACAAGGAGCAAATAGCGTAGTCCTTCAGTTGAAAAGTAAAAGAAAGGGAACCATTTTTCCTGATGCGCTGGGGTCCTTAGACTCAAGGCTTTGCAGCTGACGGATGTGCAGATGCCCAAACATATCGACAAGGTACCAAGAGCCGGGCTCTGAGGATCCAAGGGGAACGTTAGCCACGCCCCTGACATGTCTTGGTTGAGTTGTTGCTGTTTTTAACTGAAAGGTACTCTAATGGCCTTTGAGGACACCTGGAGGAGGCAGACAGAGCCGAAGGGTCAAAGGTCATGATAAACAGGACAAAGCTAAGCACCCAGCTCACTCTAGCTACCCTCTGAAGGCTCCTCCTGACAAGGAGAGCCACGGACTACATTTGCCTTGCCTCCCATGGCCCACCTCCTAGCTGTAGACTTCACAAACATTATTTAATTTGAGGCCGGGGGCCTACAGCTATGTTGTACATGTCTAGTACAGAAGTTAAATATTCTCTATTGCTGAAGGCAGGGGCTTATTGAAAACTCCACGCAGGGCTCCTAGCATTATGGCAGCCCCGCCGCCCCATTGTTCTGCCAGTCCAGAACTGTTGAATACTCAGGTGATGTGTGAGCTTCTTGTAGCGTCTCTTTTAGGACCCGCCATGCTATCCCTCCATCTAGACACAGGGCTTCCCTTCTATTATCAGCCAACGTGACAGTAGGAGCCGTACCAGTAGGCACAGTTACAGAAAGACTCTGGTGGCTGCTGTCTAGGCAGGGAGTATATTTCCAGTGATGCGGGTAGTACTTTCTCTGTTTTTATTCAACCTGAAGACCTGGCCTTCCTGCAACGCCAGATACATGGAGCAAGCTGGATACCTGCACCCACTGACCTGGTCTCTCACCAGTCCACCACTGGTCCAGGATCCAGAAGAACATCATTCCTGCTAGACAATGACAATGATCTTTTGGACACCCTAGTGTCTGACTACTGTTCCCCGCCTCCCTCTCCCATTCTCCTGTTCCTTCTCTTTTCCCTTCCTCTACTTTGACACCATTTAACCCCCAAACTTGCCTTTCTGTAGATGGATCAGGCTGCCCTTTAATGTCTCCTTCCCATCCTGCTCTTCCGTGACATAAAGCTTGTCGTTTTGAGCGGTCACGGGCCAGCTGAAGCCTCTTTGGAGTCTCTGAAGCACCCTTTTCTCCTAGTTGCCATTTTAATTTCATTTTGGGGTTTGTTTGACAACAGCCTGCAGCTGACCCAGAGAACAGTCAACTCCGTGGTGTCCCAGGAGGGCTGAACACCCAGAAGGAAGGCTAAACACCCAGGGGAAGTCGTCACACTTGAGTAAGCATTGGATCAGCTGAGAAGCTTGCTTAAAACACAGGTTGTTGGGGCTGGACAGATGGCTCAGTGATTAAGAGCACTGGATGCTCTTCCAGAGGACTGAAGGTTGTATCCCTAGCTCCCGTACCGGACCTCTCACTACTGTTTGTTAACTCACTACTGCTTGTAAATCTTATGCCCTCTTCTGGTTTCCTTGGGTACCAGATATACACATGGTACACAAGACATACATGTGGGCAAAACATCCATATACATTAAACATAATAAGCAATACAGATTGCTCTGTTCATCAGTCTGTGAGGCTGGCTTAAGACTGAGCCTGGGTTTCTTATAAGTTCCAAAGGTTGTTACTACTTGTGTTCCAGGGAATGTAATTTGAGAACCACCAACCTCAGCCCTCAGGTTCCAAATAAAACTGAGGCCATTTGATGCCTTTATCAGTCTTCTGGAGTTGAGGGCTTCCCTGAAGAAAGATGGGGTCCTTAGTAGCTGTTGTCCTTAGGAGGAAGAGTTTTAGCTGCCTTCTATGCTCTGCCCATCCCTCTGTTTCTTTCTTTCTCCTCTTGTTTAACCCAGTTTTCTCCTCTCCTCTGCATGCTTCTGTGTCTGAATCTTTGGAACTCCCTGGCCAAGAGCTGGCATTAGGTCTGTGGAACGTGCTCACAGCCATCTGGAGAAGCTGGGCCACCCTGACTGACATATGCTAAAATCCAGGCTGCAGAAAGAGTCTGGGCAGGGAAACCAGTTTGTTAATTTAATTGAGTCACAAACAAGTGGGAAGCCAACAGAGTCTGCAGGGAGCCGATCAGGTGTTATCCAATCAAACACCAGGCCAGCTTGAACTGAGGGTTTGTCTTTAGGGGGGGTGTAGGAGGGGTGGAGCATGCAGCCATCAGGGCCTCGGGCTGTGTGGGATACAACAGAGAGATGCTGCACTGGCTCTTGCCTGTCCAGTGGAAGCAAGCAGATGCCCACCCTTTGCCTTCCAAATCCCTTTTCAGGGCTGATGTATATTTGCCTTTCCTAGAGCCTAGCCCTGGGTGGACCAGCACCAAGTCTTGGCTCCTTTATGCTAAGGGACAGTCCAAAGACATAACTTGCTGGCTTGGAATGGAAAAGCTGGGTCTCCAATAGTGACGTATGCTACACGTTGAGGGGTTTCAGTTTCTAGGAAGGTGGTTGGATGCCCTGCCACTACCTCACCAGTGGCAAGTCCAGATGATGCATTCCACCCTCCAAAACTCCCCATGGATCAAGCTGAGATGGCCATTGAGCTAAGACACATCCTTGCAGAACTCTTTCCTAGGCTGTCCTGTGCTCCCTGATTCTGTGTGCACTCTCCCATCAATCAAACAAGCTGGATCCTTGCCTCCTGTTCTGCTTCTAACATGCTCAGTCTAAGAACCTGCTCCAATGCTATCTGCAACTGTGGTCAAACAAATGGGAGGGGGAGTCTTCATCACTGCTCACGATTCTGCAGATAAAGACCGTCCCAGAGATTGAATGTTAATACGTGCCGTGTACTCGATGCTGCCCTGAGCTCTGTGGGGGAAGAGAATGAGTGAGCTACAGGCCCAGGCCTTCTATGTAGCTCTACTGACAGTCATTTTGTACAAACTTAAAAGGCTATCCAGGCATGAATTCTGGTTCCTGGGGTTGGGGGTGAGGGTAGGGGTCTGCAGTGGGGCTCTGATGGGTCCAGGGTTATGCAGAATAAAAAGAAGACAGCAAGACAATCAGGATGCTAGTTCAGGCAGAGAGGGGGTGTGTCCTGGCGGGAATGCTTGCTTGAGGAAGGAGGGGATTGGTCTGGTGATCGTGATGCATTCTGGGTAGTAGATTCCTGCAAATTGGTCCTTTGTGTAGATTCGAACTGCTCTGAAGGCTGAAAGTACCACTATCTCTCCTGGGAGGTGGGGCTACAGGTTGCTACTGAGGATGTCCTGTCACATAGAATCACAAAGAATGTGAGGCTTTGCCTCTTCCAACTAGGCCCCTTCCTCCCCCAACCCGCTTTCACACAACCCCCCTTTGCTGTCCCTACAGAAAAGAGGATTTCAAAATCAAACTCTGCAGTCTTGTTAGGTATTTGAAACAGGTATTGGATTAGATGGCTGCATGCCTTCCTTCACAGAAGAACCAATGGGGTAGGCAAATAAAGCCAGGACGGATTGCAAGGAAATTGCTCTGGTGACTATGGAGGCTGGCAAGTCAGAACTCAGTGGGAGGTTGCTGATATTTAACCAGTAAGAAATGACATTACGGGTGACATTACAAAGCTGTCTGCTGGAGAGCCCTCTGTTGCTGGCTAAGGCTGGAATTTTGTCCTGATTAGCCTCTGACTGATTGGATAAGACTCATTTACATGGGCAAGAGCACAATGCTTTACTCAAAGTCAACTGATGGACAGAATGTTTGACAAAGATTTGGACGGCATGGTCCAGCCAAGCTGACATATAAAATTAACAATTGCATTGGCAACCCAGATATCACATGCTTCCTGATTTTCACCTGGATTCATGAGGAGTGGGTTTAACCCTCATTTTAAACAAAGCATTAAGAACCCTTGCCTAGTGTTCTGCTGTCAGTCTACTGTCATGGAGGCAGGAGTTAAAATCAAAGTTGACTGGACCCCCAGATGTCTGTCTTTCTTTCTTGCTTGCTTGCTTGCTTGCTTGCTTGCTTGCTTGCTTCATGAGAGCCCACTCCAGGATGATAAAAATGCTTCAGGCTGCCAGTTTTTAATCCACAACAAGAACAACTTCATTCAGTCTCACAGGGGAATATATTCTCCAATAGAAATCGAGCAACTCCCTTGCCTTTAGTCACAGCAATGTTTCAGGGCTGATTGAGGAGGAAACAGGTTTCAGATATTTCACCCTGCAAGAGAATTGAAGCAGGCTGTGTGTTTCATGTTCCCAAACTCTGGTACCTTCCAGAAGGTGTCTGAGGACAAGACAGCTGACCACCAGAAAAGGCTGCAGCAGATGCACACGGTAACGGTAGCGTAGGCACTACCCGAGGCTCTAGCAGCCGATGGCTCTGGCTCTTTGTCCTGTCTAATTTTTTTTTTCCTTCGAGACCCTGGATGTGCCTTTCCCTAGAGGAAAAGCGTTAGTAGCCAGCACCTAGCTTATTAAACTTGACCTGACGCTTCTGGAGGTTTCAAAACCTAAAAGGACAAAGGGAGTAAAAAAAAAAGGGGGTGGGGAGGGGAGAGGAAGAGGCAGGAATGGTGGGTAAAAGAGGAAGAAGAGAGAGAATGAAGCTGGAGGGTTGCTTTCTGAAGAAAAAAAGAAGGACCACAAGGGACAGGAATGTGGTTAGGATGTATGAAATGGGTGACTATCAAAAAACAAAACAAAACAAAACAAAACAACCCAAAACTGCATTAACAGGACCACAGTGGTGGACAACAGGAATGGGGGGGGGCAGATTGATAGAGGAGGGACCAGCACACCACAGTCGAGATGTGCTGGGAAGTCAGGGAGCTTGTGAGAGCGAAGAGATGTGGTTGATGGAATGGAGGATGGTCCTGCAGACGTCTCCAAGGCAACGCAGGACTGTCCTGGTATTAATTTCTCTCTCTTTCTTGCAGGAGGCAAGAGCTCTGGTTTTTAGGCAGGATCCACAAATATATATATTGAAATTCAATTGAACAATAATATCATCCAATGCCTCTTTGAGATTTGTTTACTTTGCTGATTTCGAGACAAGGTCTCTTGTGTAGCCTAGGCTGGCCTTGAACTTGAGATGATCTTCTTGCCTTAAGCCTCCTGAGTGCTGGGATTGTAGGCATGCACTATCACTCCCCCCATTTTGTTTTCTGAGATGTGATCTATGTTGCCCAGGCTGCTCCTGAACTCCTGCACTCACATAATCCCTGCAACTTCCCAAGTAGCTGGGAATACAGGTGTGCCCCACAGCTTGCTTTATAGCAACACTTGTGTGTGTGTGTGTGTGTGTGTGTGTGTGTGTGTATCACATAACTATGTTTCAGTCGATGAACGACTAAATGTCTAATAGTGGTCCTGGAAGAGTAGAGTTAAGGCTGGTGATATTATCCCTACTGTGATATCACAGCACAAGGAATAGTGCTAACACACAGTAATATCCATGCAAACAAATATATTGACTTGCCAGTCACAGAGAATAGCACATACAATTGCAATACTAGATAATAAGACCGGCAACAGTGCTACCCCGTTTGGAGGTCACCACATCATACTTTGTATCCTTATTTCAGAGTGTGAAATACAAACACTTACAAAACAGAACAGAAAACAACCCTAAAACAATAAAAACAGTTCCAAGAAAACTGTGGGCCATGGGACACAGGCAGTACCCTCCAACATCTTCCATTTGTGGTCACTCTTGGTTGTTGTATCAAGAGGGCACCAGGAGTGACTGTCTATTCCCATCCAGAAGTAGGTAGGTTAGCTCTAAGATGCCGAATCAATGACCAATTACGGAACAGCCTAGTTCTTTTCTAACAATTGTATCATATCATAAAATGACTCATGACTATATTTATCTATGTGCTCTTTCATTGGGTGGTCTTGATTGAGAGAGGATACTATTTATCATTTCTCCCAAGATATAGAAGAAACACGATGAGGAATGTGGGGTTCCAGACTCAGAGCTGGCTCATTCTTTCTCCAGCTCACCCTGAATGTAGGTTTGCCACTGCTGATGTCAGTCACTGGTTCACGCCTGTTATTTTCTCCCTCTGGTGAGATCAAAAACTTCAAAGGCAAAGACTAGGTCACCGAAAGGAGGGAGGGAGGGAGGGAGGGAGGGAGGGAGGGAGGGAGGGAGGGAGGGAAGGAGGAGAACGGGAAGGTTCTAGGAGTTAGATTGTAGGCACAGTTGTGGCGCTACCATGACTGTGATCTTGGACAAGTTATTTCTCTGCTGGAGCTCCGTTTTTTTCTCACCTGTCCAATGGTGAGAAAAGCAGCTGCCAGGCAGGGATGCTATGAGCGTTATGAAAAGGGAGGCCCCTGCATCTGTTTCAACAAGCTCTGAACAAACGGTTGCCCACAGAGCACACATCCCAGGGCTAGGCTGGCAGCAGATGCTCAACAGATCTTCCTGGAGCTTCCCTGAAACCCAACCACAGGCTGAGCACGCTTTTCGATTGTCAGTGAAATTCTGGGTTGTGTAAACCTGTGAGCTAGATGTATAGGTGAAGTGGCTCTAAGGGCAGAGCACCCAGGGACAAGAAGGCCAAGTCTCTGGCCTTCATGGTTCTAGAGAGAGGTGCAGGTGTGCCTTGTGTGATCCATGTGAAGGCTCCTCTCATGCAGATAGCAGGCTCCCAGCCTCCTGTTCATTTGCCAAAGGCAGACCTTTGCTTTCATCTGCTTCTCCCTCTATGATTTTGGAACACTAAGTTCTGGGAGACATGAAACCCATTTGTCAGAATCCCCAGGGATGAGAGGAACTCAACAGATGCCTCTCTAGTTAGGTCTTGATACCAGCAGCTCCCCACTGCAGTCCCCTGTTCCTGCATGGAAGCCACACAGCCCTTAGAGGTAGCCTGCTGAAATAGATCCACCTTTCAAGGAGAGACGTCACAGGTCACAGGTACTTGGAGAGCTCCAGGTAACCCTCTCCATTCTGATTGTTCTCTGTCTCTCTCTCTGTTTCTCTGTCTCTTTCTGTCTCTGTCTCTCCATCTCACTGTCTCTCTGTGTCACTGCCTCTGTCTCTCTGTTTCTCTCTCTCTGTTTCTCTCTCTCTCTCTCTCTCTCTCTCTGTGTGTGTGTGTGTGTGTGTGTGTGTGTGTGTGTGTGTGTGTGTTCATTCATAGCAGCTCTGTTGTGCAATTAGGATTCTTTCCTTCCTAACAGGAAGTGTCTTGGGGGAAAACTCTTAGCTGTCTTCACCTTCACATTGCTCAGGTTCTGCTCCTCTACCTACGGACCCTAACCTCAAGTCTCAGACCTAAGCATGAGCAAGCCTTTAGGCTAAACCAAGTGCTTTCTGTCCCTTAAAGGTGTGCAGCCCCCCTGACCTCCATCTTGGGTTCATCAGAATCACTTCTGACCTCCAGTTGCCCTTGGAGGTGCCCTGGGCTGTGGTTACACCTTCTCTGTTGTTCTACTCTCTTCCACAGGCAGGGCTTTTATTTTGGTGCTGGGAGTCAAATCCGGAGCTTTGTGGATATTAGGCAGGTACTCTGTCACCAAGACACAGTCCCTAGAACCTCACGATGGCTCTTGTTTCTTGATTTTACTAATTGGCCCCACGGTTCTTTTCTTTCTCTCTCATCTCTGTCCAATACGTGACCACTAGTCTCATCGTAGCCATCCTTGAGACCCCAAGCCACTGAATGAGCCTTTTAAGTAACTTTGTGTAGCCCTCCCTGACCCATTAGTCAGAATGTTCATCACTATGACAAATGCCTAATAGAAAAAATGTCAGGGAGGCAGGATTTATTTTGACCCAAGGATTTCAGTCTATGGTTAGTTGGCTATATCTCTTTAGGTCTAGTGGCGAGGCAGAATTATCATGGCAGAAGTGCGTGTCTGAGGAGAGCTGGTCACTTATGCTAGCCAGAAAGAAGTATGAGATAGGAAAGACATGCCCTTTGAAGACATGCCTTCCAGGATGCATCTTCAGTGATCTGCTTCCTCTAGCTAAGCCCCACCTCTTGGTTTCTATCACCTCTCAATACTGCCATCAGATTGCACCTCTGTCGAGGGATTAATCCATTGAGGAAGAAGGTGCTCTCTTGATTCAGTCACCTCTCCGTGTTGTTCGGATCTGTAGCCACCAGCTGAGGACCACACCTACAGCCCATACATCTTCTGGGAACCATTTTCCTCTAGACCATGGCAGCTGGCACAATTGTCTTGCCAGCCTGAGGGATTCCCTTAAAAAGCAAAACTGTGGAGTAGACAAGATGGTTCCGCAGGTGAAGGTAGCTGCTGTGCAAGCCTGGTAACCTGAGTTGGAGCCTGAGGACCCACTCCTGAAAGTCATCCTCTGATCTCTATATGTATGTGGTGACACAAGCGTGAATCACACACACATCCACACACATGCATGCACACACACACATGCATATACAAGACATATAAGCACACACATATGTGCATGCACACACACAATGCACACACATGTGCAAACACACACATGCATCCATGCATACATACACACATGCACACATGCATGCACACACAAACATGCACACACAACACATACAAGCACACACATATACACACGTGTGCATGCACATGAGCAAACACACATGCACACACATGCACACATGTACACATACATGCACATGTACATACAACACATACAAGCACACATACATGCTCATGCACACATACTCGTGCACGAGCATGCACATACACAACACATACAAGCACATACGGCACACACATGCACATGCATGTACACAAATGACACATACATGCACTCATACACATACATACAACACATACAAGCACACACACACATTTGCACACATGCACAACTACATGCACACACACATCACTCTGTATCTCTGTTTGTCTCTGTCTCTCTGTCTTTCTCTTTCTGTTTTTGTCTGTCTCCCATACACTAATTGAAAAACAAACAAACAAAAACCCAAACATACAGCCCTGTAGTCTCAAATCTTATTCCTGGTGCTTCTTTGCAGAGTCTGAAATGTTTCCCATTGTCAAGAGAATGGCTCCCCAGTACCCTGTGACCTGGTAACCCGGAGCACAGGCGTAGCAGTGTGCCCAGGCTGTTCTTCCCAGCTGAAGTGTAAGTCCTCTGAGAGCAGGGAGCATGTCCAGCTAGCCCTCAATGCGTGTGTCCAGCCTAGCATGCTGCTTGAAAACTTAACAGCTTTCTGGATGACTGAATGAACAAAGGCCCTCGGGCAGCCTTGAGGCTGCTGTTAGTGGGGTTCCATTTAGTCTCTGTCCTAGGTGGAGTTGTCCGGTGGCAGATGGCTGACAGAAAAAGTCATGTGCCCATAACTTATGAAGGAAGGGTTCCCCAGGGGAACCAGTAAGTAAGTTGGCTTGGAATCAAAGATACATTTGATTTTTGTCCAGTTTCCTGGCACTGAGATTTCTAAAACCCTTGGAATTTCCTGAGTGACATGAACATAGTTTGTTATTCACAGCAAGCCTCTTCCAGCATTACCTGAGTTTATGCTGATGGGGGCAGGGAGGACTCTTGGCTGAACCGCTAGAGACCTTTAGTATAGGGCTGGTCACGGGGTGGGGGGTGGGGGAGCGACATATGATAGGCTGTTCGAAAGTATGAAGATACTTTTCTTTTGTAGCATAAATTTTAGCAGCTTGTCACAAAATGACATCTGTCTCCCTTGCTGCTTCTGTGCTAGTGTGATTTTCTTCTTGAGCCATGGAGGGTAGCATCAAGACACACATCCTGCCTCAGGGATGCTGGGTGAACTTCCCTGTGACCTGTGGCTTCTCTTCTGTGCCTGGCTAAGGGACTGAATGAAGCCTTTGAGAGTCAGCCTGGGTGGGGTGATGCCTGTGCTGGCCAGGTTTATGTCAACTTGAAACAAGCTGGAGTCATCAGACAGGAGGGAGCCTCAAATGGGAAAATGCCTCAAGATTAGGCTACAGGCAAGCCTGTAGGGCATTTTCTTAATTAGTGACTGATGGGGAGAGACCACATTGTGGGTGGGGCTACCCCAGGACTGGTGGGCCTGGGTTCTATAAAAAGCAGGTTAAACAAGCTGTGGGGTAGCCGGGAGGTGGTGGTGTGCGCCTTTAATCCCAGCACTTGGGAGGCAGAGGCAGGCGGATTTCTGAGTTCGAGGCCAGCCTGGTCTACAGAGTGAGTTCCAGGACAGCCAGGGCTACACAGAGAAACCCTGTCTCGAAAAAACAACAAAACAAAACAAAACAAACAAACAAACAAAAAAACAAGCCGTGGGGAGCAATCCAATAAGCAGAACTCATCCATAGCATCTCCATCCACTCCCGCCTCCTGGTTTCTGCTCCGTTTGAGCTCCTGTCTTGACTTGATTATAAACAGTGATGTGGAAGCATAAGCTAAACAAACCCTTTCCTTTCCAAGTTGCTTTGGTCATGGTATTTAATCATAGCAATAGTAGCCTTAGCTAATGCCCTGCCTGGGGTGAGAGGGCTGGATGGCCTTATGGGGAAGCCCCTGGGATATCAATAGGTGCGAAGTCAGCCATTCCTAGTCACGAGGCTCAGCTCCAGTTACTGACAGCTCTCAGTCCCCCCCCCCCCCCCCCGCTGTGACATATCATTGAAACTAGGCTCTGTCCCTACTCCCTGCCACCTCGTTTTAATATTAATTGCAGCCAAAGCAAATTAGAGGAACAAATCTGCTGCTCCTGGAACACACTGTGCAGGATAGAGCCAAGTAGGATTTTTATTTTTATGCACATTATTTATGTGATTGCTCTCTTCTGTTGGTGCCGATTAAAAGATTAAAAAACAACTGCCTTCAAATGAGAGGTGAAGGCCCTTCCCTAACAGCCAAGAGGTAACTGCTGGAGGAGGACCCATCCCAAGATTACAACAGCACTTATGCCTCAGGGAAGGATGAAGGAAGGAAGTCCAGACATACCTGGATGGACAAAGGGCTGGGTGTGTTTCTCTTAACACTGGGAAAATGCATGACCCAAAGTCCCTTCTATTCTGTGGCATGTCAAACCAAGATTACATTTGTCTTACATTTGGATGGCAGCTTGACATCAGAACAGCTCCTCTGTGCCCACCCTCTCCTTGGATTGAACATAAAGAATGTGCCCAGGAATCTGGGCTGCCAATCTTTGCTTGGGCAGCCTTGAATGAAAATTCGTCACCCTGCTCGAGGGCAGGTTAGGCTGGACAGATTATTCAATGCAGAAAGAGTCTTAAACTTGTTGATACTATATCAAGGCAGGGAACTATGACCATTAGAGACAGTAGACGGCCTATTGTGTCATTTAAAGACAACAGATGCGTATGTGGGAGTGGGCTGCACAGCACACAATCTTTCGGGGATGAGGGCCTTGGTAGTCATGGGCCTCTCTCATGGAAAGGCAGAGAAAAGATGGGATAAAACAATGATTTGTGTGAGCGATTTTTCTGTCAGGAAGATGGGGGTATATCCGAGATCTTCCTTCCCCCCTCCAACCCCCCCCCCCATCAGGCTTTATCTAGAAGTAGTTGGCATCCTATGCATTTATCTTTTGTGGGGTCAGAGATGCTTTTCACACCTGAGAAAACTCCAGCATCTCCTGCAACACCCTTGCCAGTTCCAGGTGGCTAAGCCCACCCAGAGTTTCAGGGTCAAAAGGCCAGCGCTGGGCTCAGTAATTTACATCTCTGCAGGTGCCAGAGATCTTGTGATGCTGGAATGTAGGAAGAGGGAGTGAAGGTCATTTCCGGAGGTGAGTGAGGCATGCAGGCTCGGGGCAAACAGCTGCTGGGAGTTGCCAAAGGTTACAAAGTAACAGGAAGCCGAGGGGGTGGCAAAATCTCAAGTATCCATACATACACTATAAATGTTTAATAACCGGCTCTTGGGCAGGTGGTGGGGATTGTGGCCTAGGCCAATTTATTGTTTTTAGTAATAGTATAGCAAGCAGTATTCGTATGTGCATTCTTGTTTTAAGATTTAAAAAATATTTTTGATTGTGTGTGTGTTTATGCGCACGAGTACCTGTGTGACCAGAGACCGTAGGATTTATAGGCTGTTGTAAACCTTTCTCTGGCTCCTTGTTTTCTTTGGCTTAGTTGTTTTTGGTGTTGTGTTTTGAAAAATGACTGTGTACCTCTGTCCAGCCTAGAACTCACTATGTAGATCAGGTTGGCCTTGAGTTCTGTCTCTTCGCAGTCACTGGGATTACAGGTGTATGTCACCACTGGCGTTACTAACATTTTAAATTGGCATTTATTCATTGCACATGGTAGTGCGTATCCTGAGGAAACTCAGAAGTACATTACAAGTAATACACGTACAGAATGCACCTTGAGAATATTTCACCTGTCCTGCACTCCCCACCTCCCACCTCCTAGGCAACAGTCTTCATTTTCCCTTTCATGTCACCTATACATATATATATATAATTTTATATATCTACATAAAATGCAGGGTCCACGAGCAAGGGAAACCATGTGATGTTTATCGTCCTAAGACTAAATTTGCTTGCCGTGATTGTCTCCAGCTGTATTAATTTTTCTGCAAGTGACATAACTTTGTTCTTCTTCATGGCTGCAAAGGTTTCATTGTGCATAGGTACTACACTTTCTTTATTTTAGCCACGGTGAGTAGTGCTGTAGCAAACACTGGTATACAAGGATCTCCTTGGTGTGTTGGCTTAGAGCCCTTTGTTTAAATATCCCGGAGCAGTATAGAAGGGTCATAGGGCAGATCTATTTTTAGTCTACTGAGAAACCTCTACGCTGATTTCTGTTGTGGCTGGACTAGTTTCTATCCCTGCCAGCCATGTATATCAGGGTTCTAGTTTATCCAAGTCCTTGCAGCATTTGATGCTTTTTTTTTAATTAAAAAGATTAAGATATTCTTTCAGATTTGTTTATTTAATATGTTTGAGTGTTTTGCATGTGTGTCTGTGCACCATGTGAAAGTCTGGTACCCCAGTTCAGAAGAGGACATCAGATCTCCTGGAACTGAACATAGAGATAGTTGTGAGGCACCAATCAGACCCAGTTAAGAGTCAGCTCTCTTAAGCCTGAGCCATCTCTCCAGCCCTGGTTGCTTGTCTTCACCAAAGCCATTTTGACTGGGGTGAGATAGAGTTGCCACATAGTTTCGATTTGTGTTCCAAATGGCCAGCCATGCTGAACGCTTTTCGCTTTTAGTTTACTGGCCTCTCATTTCATTCATCCATTTGTTTATTTGGTTGTTTGATGTGTATTTTAGTTCTCTGTCTTTTCTGCATCTCAATACTTTGCCAGATGTGAAGTTAGCCAGGCTTTTCTCTCTCAGCCGCTGGGCTGTCTCCTCACTCAGCTGCTGTGCAGAGAAAGGTTCCATTCATCAGTTGGCTTCTGTTTTTTGAGTGACTGGAGCCGATTCAGAAAGTCCTTACTTACTCTTGTGTCTTGAACTGTGAATCTTATCTTGTCTTCTAATGGTTTCAGAGTCTTAGGGCTTATTTTAAGGTCTTTGTTCTTTTTGGAGTTGACTTTTGTGCAGGCTGAGCGATTGGGATCTCGCTTTATCGTTCTACGCGTGGAGACTGTTTCCCCAACACCAGCGGTTGAAGAGGTGTATCTTTTCTCAAACGCATAGTTGTTTTGTGTCTTGTTTTCCATCTCTGTCAAATATCAGTTGGCTATAGCTGTTTGTATTTGGGTCCTCTAGTTTACTTCAATGATCACGTGTCTGTTTCTGTGTCAGTCACAGGCTGTGGCTCTGTAGTGTAACCTGAAATCAAATTAGATGACCCTGCTGGTAGTGTTCTTTTTGCTCTGAATCACTTTGTCAGGAGCCTTTGCCAACTTCTAAAGTATAAATAATCGAAGCACAGCTAGCTTCAGGCTACCAGAACAACATGCCACTGAATACACCTGAAAAAGGTCTGCAGACTTAACTCTTTTATCAGGCCTGCCGTGAATGTGTCGGGGTGGGGTGGGGTGGGGTGGGGTGGAGTGGGAACAGGCTTGTAACCGAGGCTAGTGCTGAAGAGACAGATAGACCAAACACCATGTGAGATTCCTGGGGTCTCCCACTGGAAGAAGAAGAATTAGAAGTAGCCAGCCTGAGACAGAATTATTACATGTGTTCCAGGTTTTCTTTTTCCTCAATGTTGTATTTTATGTGTGTAAATATTTTTTCCTTGTTAAGAAAGCTAAATTCCAAGAGGTATTAAAAAAGAAAAAAAGAAGCATATGTTATTCTACCATGCAGAACTAAACACTTAATATTTTACATTATATCCTAGGCTTTAAAAAAAATTAATAAGCTACACTCTAGCCATTGTATCGGTTTCATGGTGTGTGGTCCACACAGACATTTTAAAACCCAGTTCTTGCAGATAATAGAGTGTCCTGAGCTGTTTCTCCTGCCATTAAATGTTCACCAACATAAATTTTAATGAGCAAAGTGTATTCCCTTATTAAATGCATTGCTTATCTGACTTCCTATTCTTGGAAATATACTTTGTAGCCGACCGACACTGTTCAATTAGAGAGACATTCTCCCGAGCTGCCTTCTAGGTCCATGATTCTGTCCTGTGGTTATTTCTTCTGTTTTCAGTTTTCTAGGAAAAACAACCAAACCAAACCAAGATGAAAATAATGGGCTCAAATGGAAGTGGGCATATTTTGGACCTTTTTTGTTGTTGTTGTTTTATTTAGCTTACGATTCCAGGTAATTTGTTCACTACTGAGAAGAGCCAGATTAGGGACCCTAGAAACCCAAAGCAGAAACCCAAAGCTGAACCCATGAAGGAATGCTGCTCGCTGCCCTTCTCTCTGACTCTGACTGACTCAAGGCATCCAGTTGCCCTCCAAAGACTCACAGCTGTGGGCCCTCTCGAGAGTCCCCATTTCAGCCTCTCCTGTCACCAAGGCTTACAAGTCTTAAAAACTCAAATCCATTACTTAATAGTTCATTTGATGTTTGTTTTTACACTACAATGAGAGTCATGCAAGACACAGACTGGTGACAGTCACAGGAAAGGCAGCCTATGAAGCTGACCTTAAACTTCAAAGTTCTACTCAATACTGCAATATTTGGCTTCAAAGGAGATAATAAAATCTGTATCCGGTTCACTCAGTGATGCTTCCTATAGTGTGTGTCTTGATTGAATCAGCTTGTGGGTTGGAGATTCAGGTACCAGCTGGACATAGGAGACCAGAAACCAGAGAGGCTGGGCTGAGTCATCTCTCACAGTAGAAGAGTGACATTTGGTGATCTTAATTCCTCAGAAGAACAAAGAATGGACAATAGTGGGGACATGGGGCAGAATGAGGGCACGCTATTAACAAGCAAATTAAGACCAGACAAAGCTGGGAATCAGAAGTGACCTGGTAGGCCAGCCCTGGATTAAGTGCATCTGGGTCTCCCAGGGATTTCACAGTTGTTTGCTTCAAATTGCTAATCTTTTCTGAGAGGTTCTCTTCAAGCTGTCTGGAAGGGATGGGTAAATGAATGCTTTACCCAAACCATTGCTCTCTAATGTTTTATGCATAAATATGCAGGTAGATTGTGTGCTTGTTGAGTCAGGACTTCAAGGGTGGCCACTTCATAGAGTTACAGAATTTTAAAAACAAAAGGGACCCAGACATTTTCCTCACCTGTCATTTACAATATAGAAATCAAGTCCCAGAAAAATACTATGATCTCACACCCAAACTTACACATTATGCTGGTGGCAGAGCTTGAACCAGAACCCAGAACCCACCAACCTTTAGCCCAGTACCAATCCTCGTACTTGTTAGTGTTTATTCACTCCAGTATTATCTTAAACATTGTTCTCTTGCCATGAAGAGACACCATGACCAAGGCAACTCTTATAAAAGAAAATATTGAATTGGCTTACAGTGTCAGAGGCTTAGTCCACTATCATCATGGCAGAGAGCATGGTGGCATGCAGGTAGACATGGTATCAGAGAAGGAGCTGAGAGCTGTACACCCTGATGGGCAGGCAGCAGGAAGAAAAGACACTGGGCTTGGTATGGGCATTTGAAACCTCAAAGCACACCCCCAGTAACACAATTCCTCCAACAAGGCCACACCCACCCAACAAGGCCACACCCACCCAACAAGGCCACACCTCCTAATCCTTCTAATCTTTTCCAAAGTTCTACTCCCTGGTGACTAAGCATTCAAATAAGCCCATGAGAGCCATTCTTATGCATCACAAGTATTTCTCAACCTCCTCAACAGAATGCTGGGAAGAATTAATATGGAAAACACAGTGAAAAAGTTAAGATAATCTCATTAGCTTTCCTTCCTAGGTGGGGCACTACATGGGCAAGCACAAGTTACTCAGCATATGCTACCTGGATGCATTTCCCCCCTCTGCATCATGGCCTCAATAACTGCCTACCTCAGCCAGGCGATGGTGACACACACATTTATTTCCAGACCTTGGGAGGAAGAGGCAGGTAGATCTCTGAGGTTGAGGTGAGCATGGTCTACAGAGCGAGTTCTAGGACAGCCAGAGTCACGCAGAGAAACCTTGTCTAGAAAAACAGTAATAACAACCATCACAACTACACACACACACACACACACACACACACACACATACACACACACACAAAACACATTTTTACTTCTCACTGCAGTGGTCCAGCCCACAGCTAGGCATTAGTTTTCCCCTCTTCTTTCTCTTGCGTTTTCTTTTCCTTCTCCCTCCCTTCAGTCTCTTTCCCCTCCCACTCCTTTTTTCTCTTCTTCAGCAACTCTTTCCAACTCCTCTCCCTCCCTCTTCTTTCTCTACATTTTCTCCTTTCTTGTTCCTCCCCTCCCTCTTCCTCCTTCTCCCTCCTCTTTTTCTTCCTCCCCTCCTTCCCTTTCTTTTAGAATGTAGTTGCCTGTGGAGAGCTGGAAGGAGAAACTTTTCTTTCATGCAAGTATCTAAAGCAACAGAAGGGCCAGCCGCCCTAGGAGATAAAGCATGGCAAGGCAAGATGTTCTGTGGCCGGATTCTCAGGGCTGGGTCCTGGCTGAAGAGGATGAGGACAGTTGTCTAAGATGGAGACCAAGCAGCCAAGTAGCAGGAAAGGAAATTTGTCCCAGGCCATCCCACTATCAAGTCTCATATGAGATTTAAAGTCAACGCTAGAGAACTGTCCCCAGATATACAAGTAGCATGTTTGTGGAGAGAGGCCCTGGCTGTGTGGGAAAGGCATATGGGCAGGGAGAGGCCGTGACAGAGCTCTAAGCTGAGGCAAGAAAATGGCCTCATGAGCTGTACTGACCATGTTCCACAGGGGTCCGCTGGGGGGGGGAGGGGCAGACAAAGGTCCCACTGACCTTTACGCATAGAAGCCCAATGACCCCTTGGAGCCTGAACACTCTTGCTCCCCAGTTTTCAGTCTCTTGGATGACACCTCAGTTTATCTGCTGACTTCTCTCTTGCTTCCAGACCACTCTTCTCCCTCTGGTCCATGCTCAGTGCCCTGATCTGAGCCTAGCGGCCTGCGGTCTGGCCAAGAGCATGGGAACTTCAATGGCATTCATTCCAGTGGGCATGAGATCACCACCCACTGCCCAAGAGGTCAGCCTGCTTCATTTGATGGCCTTGTTGGCAGATCATAAAAGCTGGAAATGTCTGATGAGGTCATTGTCTCTCGGCTCCGGGGCTGGACCCCGCTGGTTCCCTGGGCAGCTATACATTCTGCTACCTCCCTCTGGAGCAGCAGAGCAAGCAGGTCCAGGCAGAGAAAGCTATTCTTGACTTGCTGTTTTCCTGTCTTCCCTGTGGGCTTTAACCTTGACCCTGGGAAGAGAAGGCAGAGCCTCCGCCTTTGTGTTGGGCAGCCCCAAGTCCTTGAGGCCCTGCGGATACTCCCGAGCCTTTGCTCTGTTGGGGTCCTCCCAGGAGGGTCCAAACAGCTGATACGGAAAGTGTGGAAGGGTAGCGAGGGCAAAACAGCAAGTGCAGTATTACCTACTAGTGTGAGAAGCTGCCTGTCCTGGTATCTTGGGAGACCCCTTTTCAGAATGGTGCTGTTGGCTGGCAAAGTGACCACTTCCTCCCCTGGGCTAATGTCCTAATCTGGACAGTTTGTTTGTCGGCCCAGAGCCAAGGGTCATAATTCACTGGGAATTCAAGGCCCTTGGTACAAAGGCAAAGGGCAGCGTTCTGAGAACTTGAGTTCCAGGGCAGCCGCCTGACGCCTTCCACAGATACTCCACAACCCGCCCTTCAGCAAGGCCGGGCCATTTGGAAGCCCGTCTCATCTAACAACCTCTGCTTCTTGAAGGTCACCAGGAAATGACACAGAAGGCCCTGGAGTGGTGCCTAAATACCCACAGAGTCCAAATCCCGCAGCTCCAAGCGCCAGTCCCTGGGACAGGGAGGGTGCCCATCCAGCCGGCTTCTCAGAAAGAGCTGGTGTGAGCAGAACCTTTGGCGCCCTGGCCTGGGTCCTGGCACCAAAGAGGAGCGGCGCAAAGAGGGGGCCCAGTCCTTGAGCACCCTTCCTTCATTACAGTGGAGTAATGCAGAAGCTCGAGGAGCCAGAAAGCAGCTTGGTCCTGTGCCCGAGGTCGGCCGCGTCAGCACGGAGCCTGCTTGCTATGGCTCTGGTAGGAACTTCTGCTTTGCAGCTGCAATTAGCCAGCTGGAGCTGAAAGGCTAGGTGTTGCTGTAAATCTCCAACCCAAATAAGACCGGTCAATGAAAACACAACTCAATAATTATGAATATAAGCTGCATGCCTAGATTGGGCAGATTCACCACTGCACTACTCTAGTCCCCAGCTATGAGACCCTTATAACTTTCGGGTTTTCCAAGTCACACTCTTGTCCTTCCACCTCCTGCTCCTTCATCATCTTCCTCTTCCCACCAACCTTTATTAGCCCTTCCCCAGAAAGTGGAATTAACATCAAAATACAAGGCCAGGGTGTCCATAACAGCTAGGAGCCGAGGAATAGCCATGGGTGAAGACCCGAGAAGGTGCTCAGCTTGTGGCAAAGATGCAGGGCAGTAGGCAAAGGCATCTTCTAGTCATCCATCCAAGCAGAAACCTACTAGGTCAAGCACAGGCCTCCAGACCTACCAGGGCCTTTTATAACTCCTTCCCTGATGGCTGGCACATCAGATGGTTCTTGAATTCATACTGGGCAATTTGTAAGTATGGAGCACTCCAGAATTTATAAAAATTGTCTGTGGGTATCAACGCTGTTGGTCCAGGTAGTGGCACTATTAGGAGGTGTGCCCTTGTTGGAGTAGGTGTGGCTTTGTTGGAGTAGGTGTGTCACGGTGAGTGTGGGCTTTATCACCCTCATCCTAGCTGCCTGGAAGTCATTATTCTGCTAGCAGCCTTTAGATGAAGATGTAGAACTCTCAGCTCCTCCTGCACCATGTCTGCTTAGATGCTGCCATGTTCCCACCTTGATGATAATGGACTGAACCTCTGAACCTGTAAGCCAGCCCCAATTAAATGTTGTCCTTATAAGAGTTGCCTTGGTCATGGTGTCTGTTCACAGCAGTAAAACCCTAACTAAGACAAATGCCTTTCGTTAATTTCAGCTCACACCAGAGGCCTGTAGAGTTGGGGGGGGGGAGTCTCTGGTCCTTGATATCATCTACATCCATCATTCTCATTTTAAGAGTTGAGAAAACAGGCGTAGGGTCACCCAGCTATGAAACATGGGTCTGCCCTTGCTGTCTAGATCAGTGGTTCTTAACTTGTGCGTCAAGACACCTTTGGAGGTTGGATGACCCTTTCACAGGGGTTGCCCAAGACCATCAGAAAACACAGATATTTACATTACGATTCACAACAGTAGCAACATTACAGTTATGAAGTAGCAATAAAGTAATTTTATGGTTAGGGATCAGCACAACATGAGGAACTGTATTAAAGGGTTGCAGGATTCGGAAGGTTGAGAACCACTGCTCTGGATCTGAAGCCGGCCTGAAGTCTTTTACACTTACCTCATCCCATCAATTGAGTTAGGATGACAAAGTACAAATTACAGGTCTAAACCCAAGGTATGCAACAGAAAGCCTCCTTCATTTGTACCTGGCTCCTTGCTTTTATAAATAAAGATGTATTGGCATACACTTGTTCATTCATGTATAGTCTGTGACAGCTTTTATTAAGGGGCAGTGCTAGTCTTGCAACAGAGTCTGGAAGGCTCACAGTCTAAAGCATTTCCTACCTGGTTTTCCTGGTCTAGAATATACTAAGATAGGTTTTCCTAAGCAATCTAGTCACTAGGGAGTGACTTCCAAACCCTGATGTCTAAGTATACACAGTAGTGCTACAAGTGACCACAAGCATCTGTATTTAGTCAACTGTTAGTGACTCTTGCAGGCGGTCCATTCCAAGCACTAGAGTGTCAGCCTCAGTAGGTCCACACTCAAACTGGCTGAGAACTTTGAGAAGTAGTTCTCTTAGTGAGGGTTTCCGTTGCTGTGATGAAACACCATGACCAAAAACAAGTTGGAGAGGAAAAGGTTTATTCAGCTTATACTTTTACATTGTAGTCTATCATCGAAGAAAGTCAGGAAAGAAATTGGAACAGGGAAGGAATTTAGAGGCAGGAGCTGATGCAGAGGCCATGGAGGGGTGCTTCTTGCTGGCTTGCTCCTCATGGCTTGCTCAGCCTGCTTTCTTATAGGATCTAGGACCACCAGCTCATGGATAGCACTACCTACAATGGACTAGGTCCTTCCCCATCCATCACTAGTTAAGAAGATGCCTTTCAGGGGGATCTTATGGAGGCATTTTCTCAACTGAGGTACCCTCTTTCAGATAACTCTAGCTTGTGTGTCAAGTTGACATGAGACTGGCCAGCACACTAGTCACCAGAGGAAGAGGCTGTGTTTGAGGTATAAAGCTTGGAGTGGGACAGGACCCCCCCCCCCCCCCCAGTCTTGATGATCAGCATCCTTGATGAAAATGTTAGCAACTACTGAGTGGGAGCAGGATTGTCGAAGAGGAAATCTGTGACCAAGGACTGAGTAGAAAAGGATGGCTAGCACCTGACTGGGCTTGTGTGCGTGCGTGCGTGCGTACGTGTGTGTGCGTGTGCGTGTGCGTGTGCGTTCTAGTGTCTGTTTCTGAGGAAAAGGGAGGTGCTTCCAGGCAGCCTTTGAGCTACTCCTTCCTGGAGCTCACTTTGGAAGATAGAAGGGGGCTTGACTTGGACCTTAGAATAGAGATGAACGGTCCTATAGGCCGTGTGTTGGGGAAGGAGCGAACCTAGAGTCAGGGGGTCTTTTATCTGCCCCCACCCCCAACATTCTCAGCTTCTGGTGGGGCCTTGATGAGTGAGCGGTCCTGCTTGGTCTTAGCCAGACGCAGTGTGCAGAGGAGGGATCTTGGGCCAGATCTGGACCAGAACAAGGGACAGCAGTGGTAGCACTGCCCTCACTAGGGTCCCGAGTCCTTGCCAAAGTGGGCAGCTTGTTTTATAGACGTTGGTGGCATTTCCTCCTCTGGTCCTAGGGTGGTGCTACTGAGCCAGGGCTACCTTTACCAGCAGGACCAGAAGACGTAGAAACATCAGAGTTGGCGTGGCTCCTGGCAGGGGCCGGAGGCTCTGGACCAGTGGAAGGATGCTCAGTGGATGATTGTGCGCCGCAAGTCCAGCCCCACGGCAGTGGCCTTTGCTCTCGTCCTACTTGGCGCGAGTCGCGTCTCTGCACTCAATTGGATATGCTCAGGCTGGTCGCCTTTCCCAAAGGAGCGGGTGTTTGTATTCTTGTATTCTGTCTTTTGCCACTCGCAGTAATCTCCAGTAGCGTTTTGCTTTCTTGGAGTACCTGTAGCCTCGGCGGTGCCAGCCCCGCCCCGCCGGGGAGCCGCTTTGTTTCCCGCGGACGCAGTGCGCAAGGTGGCCACGCGAGGGCGCCGGGGCCTGGGGCGTGCGCCTCCTAGCCTCCGCCTGCTTATCTTCCTCCCCCAGGATCCACACTGGGACATCCCTGGCACCGTTGCCTTCCAGTCATAGTGACCCACGCATGGTTCATGTTCTCCTCGGGGGGGGGGGGCGATTTCTCGCCATCTCTTGGACTCCGGCTCTCTGTGACCCATAAGCAATACATACTTTATACCCTTATTGGGTACCTAGACACTCAAAGAATGTCCTTTAAAGGGCTTACTGAGTGCTCATTACTTTGTTCTTTAACCTTTCTCCCTGCCCCATAACCTCTTTCAGGTTTACAGAAGAAATGAATGGAAAACACTGAGTGTTCCTATCCTCCCGTTCCGCAGGCACCAGGAATCATCAATATCCACACAGTGGTCCACTAAATGCCTACGAACCCTCACTCACATATCTCCACCCGTATCTCACGGCTTATGTGTGTGTGTTCTGGATTTCATGGAACTCAGCAAATGTGTGGCACCAGAACTGATCACTGCTGTATCACGAAGCATTGGCACGGCTTTGCAAATAGTCTCCTCCCCCAACCCCAACTCCTGGTCCTTCCATGGTCTCTCTAGTTTCGCAGAATCATACCTAATTTCCACACTCATCAAGGCAGTTGTTCTTCCTATTTTACATGTGAAAAAACTGAGATTCAGAAATAATTACCAAGGCCCAGGCAAGGTCCTATCCCGTGGTCACCCAGGCTCCTGCTTGCACACATGTCTGGGAAACCTCCTGGGTAATAGAGCCAATGACGATGTACTAGCAGATCAAGCATGCCCGGACAGCACAGCACAAAACTGCCCTGACCAACAAGCAAGGGGACTTCCCAGGAAACTCCCCTCAGAGGTCTCACCATCCCTCCTGGCTGCTTCTGCATCTGGAAAAAGAGAAATTGGACAAGCAGAAGAACCACTGTGTGCTGCTGACAAGGCTGTGCTGGCCCCTGCTTTGTCTGTCTTCTCCCCATCATGGGCTCTGAACTTACTATATGAGACTTGTGGGGCACAGGGGCATCCCCACCCCACACTCCATTCCCATTTCAGAACCCCTGCTGGGACCTGACATCTAATGGTTGAGGGGCCTGCAAAGGCTGGGCAAGTGTGTTGCCACCTCTTTTAGGCTGAGCCCTGGGTACCCAGAGCATGATATATAGGGAGGACCAGTGTTCTGAATGGACGTGCCCTTTGACCAGATTAAGCCAGTTAAAACATAGGATGCTCAATTTTGAATTTTGATAAGCAGTGACAATTTTTAAGTCTAAGCTTATGGCAAATACAGTCCTCCCTTCTGATGATTTGTTACCCCCAATTCAGCTTTAACCGGGCATCTCGTGTTTCATATGGCTGTCCTGTTGTTCAATGGTTCTTGACCCAGGAAGAGAGACATAGCAGAAGGAGAAAGTGTACAGCTCCAGACAGGGACTTGGTTCATGAGCCTCTGTCTGTAGGAGCAGTTGTAATATCCTGAAGTTACAGTAGTGTTCTATGTTCAAGGGCCGCTAGGGACAAGGTGCTGCCTCAGTGTGGCTCAACAATAAATTCCACCTTCAATGCCTCTGAAGTGTTTTTGTGTTGGGTACAGGGTAGGGACGAAGTAGACACTGAGAGGAAGTGGGATCGGGGTGAGTATGTGACCTTGCAGCAGTGTCCCTCCAAGAGGCTGGAGAAAGTCATGAAGAAGGAGTTTCCAGGGCACGAGAACACCAGCTCAGATGTGGCAGGCATGTGTGTGGTTGTGTGTCCTGCCTTTGTGGGTGAAATGTCCCCATTAGTATCTAAGTGAGACTGGAAAGCAGCCAGGCAGGACTTGATGGGACCAGGACAGATGGTGTCCTGAGCAACAGAGTGGTCTCCATGCTGGCTACCATGGCTCCAGTTGGTCTGACCCTGCGTCCACATGGCTGTGTGGTTTCTCAGGAGAGGATAGGTGGGATGGCAGACCTGGCTTAGGGAGGAGACCCTGGCTATCATGGAGGGGATGCTGTCTGAGACAGACTGACTTAACTAGTTGACTTCTGGCAGGGCCAGACTGCTACCCAGGAGACAAGAGGGTCACAAGTTCAAAGCCTGTATGAGAGACAGAGAGGGTTGAAGGCTGTCATGGGTGATTTCCTGAGGCTGTCTCAAAACAAAAGGTAAAAGAGAAGAGAGATACAACTCTGTGGTAAAGCACTTGCCTTGCACGAGTTTACTCTCCAGTATGGCGGACACCAACGAACGGAACATGGAGCTAACCTCCACTGTCTACTGCAGTGGCATGGGAAGGAGAGAGGCCTCCGTCAGGGCAATGTCTTCAACAAGCATGATCGGGTGGGAGATCTTTTAGCATACTTCCCATGGGCATGGCTCCTGCCTCCCATTTTTCTAAGTCTCAATTCCTCTGCCTGTATGCATTGCCATTTATAAATATCCATTCAGCCACTGACTGTTCCCAGTTTGGAACAGTTAAGAACAGTGCTGCTTACGAATGCTTCTACGGGTAGCGTTCGGTGAGCCTGTGGATACACACGTGTGTGTTGGGCACAGAGCTGGGGGTGGGAAAAGCCCCTGGGCCATGAGGTTTGTATGTTTGTATGTTGACAGTGCCAAATGATTTTGCAAAGTGATTATACCAGTGTTTACTCCTTCAGGAGTGTAGGGAACTTGTTGCTACACACCCTTGCTGCCTCTTGGTATTGTCAGCTTGAACGATTTAGCTGATGGTTTTACATTGGGGTTCTTGACTGTAGCTTTAACTGCATTTGCTCTGCTGAGTAAAACAGCCATGCACAGTTTCCGAGGCTCACTGGTCACCCCGTTTTTCGCTTTTGTGGGGTGCTTGCTCCCAATCCTACTCATGTCCCTGAGAGCTGTTTGGCATGTTCACACTCTGGGACTTCTTTCAGTGCCGTTTATTTCCTTTGAGATAAGGTTTCTCTAAGTTCCCGAAGCTGAGGCACAAGCCCCAGTTTCCGCACTGCTTGGTTTACTGGTGCACACCAACGCACCTGCTGCTCTCTGTCTCCCGAGTGTAGCAAACCCCGGGCCTCTCCTCGAAGCTTTCCTTCTTTTAATTACACCCTTGGATGGGTAGGGGTTCCTCATCTCCATCAGCCCAGTGAATCTATCTTCTCCTTTGTGGCTGATGTATCATTGGGATGTTTGAAGACATCTCCCCCTTTATCCCGTGGAAGCTTTATTGTTTTACAATTCACACTGAGAGTAACTGTTCACCTGGTTGTTTTTTGTGTGTGAGGTAGGATCTGGATTTCAGTGCCCCTGGCTCTACACACTGAAAAGCCTGCGCTCTCCTCAGATCTCTGCAGAGCATTTTTGTCTGTCAACTGCGAGTGTTCATCTATTTCAGGAACTGCTGTTCTGAGTCACATTTCAAATCCCATTCAGAGTCCTGAGATAGGACTGTTTACCCAAGTGACATTCTGTTTGCCTCAGTGGTGACTGTATTTTCCGTGATTTTCCCAGCTTTTATAACTCAGGTTACTTTACCATCACTGAGTGATTCCCCCATGTCTCCCCAACATGGCTCTCTAGTGACAACCTTTTTCCCTTTGTGATGTCTGATATGAATAAATTTCAATGTCCCTTTTGGAAGATACCTTATTGACTATAAAACTGTGAGTTGGAGCAGGCAGTATGGCTACACACCTGTAATTCCAGTACTAGGGAGGCTGAGGTAGGAGGATAAAAACATTCTAGATCAGTCTATGCTATAGAGTGAGATACTTTCTCAAAAACATAATGACAAAGAAACGAAAATATCCCCTAACCTAAGTTGGCTGTTGGGTTTTGCAGCATTCTGATGACACTGTTGGCTGCTGACTACTTAATTCTCATTGAAAAGTCTGGCTGGGCGGTGGTGGCGCACACCTTTAATCCTAGCACTTGGGAGCCAGAGGCAGGTGGATTTCTAAGTTCGAGGCCAGCCTGATCTACAGAGTGAGTTCCAGGACAGCCAGAGCTACACAGAGAAGTCTGTTGCCTGTATTACGGTTGCTTCTTTTTTCTCTCTGGGTCTTTTAAAGGCTTCGGTCATCAGCAGTACAGCTGTACATAGCTCCATATCTAAGCTTGGATGTATTTTCCCTAGCTCACTCAGAGTTTCTCACGCTCTGCCCGATTCGGTTCTGGTTGCCTCTCAGTGCTCACCATTCCTGCCCTTGCTTTTCTCCTCTTGTACATGCTAAATCTTTTCAGCATGTACTTGAAAAATGATCTATTAATCTGCTTAGTTACATGTGTGTTTGCTTGCATACGTTTATATGTACCATGTGCATGCAGGAGCCCTTGGAGGCCAGAAGAGGGCTCCCATACAACGGAAGTTTCAGGCAGTTGTGAGCCGCTGTGTAGGTCCTGTGCCAGGCTGCAGAGTGCTCCTAACCTCCCAGCCATCTCTCCAGCACCCCAGCACACACTCACCTTCACTGTGTGTTCTATTCCTTAGCTTCTGCCATTTAGTTTTACATTTTCTTCTCTGTGTTTTCCAGTTCACTAATCTTCTTTTAGCTGAATCTGTTGCTCAGTGCATCCACCAAAATCTTAATTTCTTACACTGTTGGTTAGAGATTGAGCACGGACTCTTCCTCTAATGCGCCCAAGTTTTTGCCAAGACTCTCTACGTCATTGAATTCCAAGAATATATTAATATATTAGTCACGACCACCCCAAAGTCTCTTTCTAAACTTCTTTCCAAAGTCATTTCCAAACTTTGATTCTGTGTGCTTATTTTCCTAATTTGTCTTTTTATTAGCTTTAAAACACATTTTATTGCACCTATGTAAAGTTTACAATGTGACACAAATTAACCCCTCCTTTCACATAGCTACTGATTTTACTTCCAGACCCTGAAGTCTAGCTATATGCTCCTTGCCTCTGGAGCCAACGGGAAGCTCTGTCCCACTTCTTAGTGTGTTGGCAAACTACTTACCATTCTCTGACTTACATTTCTTGCCTTACTTTTGAATTATGCCCCACAAATTTCTCCTAGTCCAATTGCTTTCTGATGCCTTAAATAGATTTTTAAAACATATTTTTTTCTAGGTTTTCTAAATCATTTTAGTGGACATTTGGTCTGAGGTGCCTTAGCCATCATTGGAAGTTGATTCTCTGGGTAAGTGATATAGATGAGTCAGAGGCTGGGGGTGGACAGTGGTAGATCGTGCATGCTCTTCAAAGATTCATGGGTGCTAAAAACCAGACTCTTGCCTTTCTCTGGTGTTCCTGGGTGCTTGCAGACAGAAGTAAGAATGGCTCTAGTTTCTCTTCTGTGAATGAGTGACTGGATTCTTTTGCTATTCTTTACCTCTGTCTCTCATGCCTTCCACCTGGATCATACTTTCTGCCTGACCTTTGCTTTCAGGCCCACTGCAAGGAGGCCTGGTGTCTGGGGGATGCAACACCTAGAGATGCAGCATCCCTGCCTTCTGTGTGTTCTGAGGCCCAGTCTGAGAGCATCACAGTCTCTGGAAACTGGTCTAGGTTGATATCAAAATACCTGAAGAGAAGCCTCTTTGGTGTGAAATACTGTGAGGGTTTATGTTTTTACTACAAGGTAGTATGTGTGGGGTGTGGGGAGATTTTGGTTGTTGTCATTGCTAAGAATGCTGCTTGTGGGATGAGAAGAACAGTCCTGAGGAGATACACTGGGGATCACTGTTCCAGCCCATACATCCCAGTTCCTGCCCCCTCTGATGACCTCATATAGGCTTACAAAAGCTCTGCCCTGGAACATCTGTAGGGCGGCCTCTAACAACCAGGAAGCCAGCATCACCTTATCAATCAAGGTGGTCCCATCCAAGGAGACTTACGGAAAACCTGCCACCAGATATAGAATCTGCTCACATCGAAGGAACTTTTCATCAGCTCCCTCTCCCATCCTGGCTGCTCCTTTCCCCTCCGACTCCACAGTGGGGATTTTAGGAGTAGAGACTGAGCCTGATCTTTAGAGCCTAGAGACAAGAACTTGTCTCTGAGCCTTAGACACCTGTTGAGGCGGGGCATGTCTACAGACAGGTGATTGGTCTGACACAGAGCCCGTGTCTGCAAAGCTGTCCACAGAAGTTACCTCCCAGGACAGCCCAGGAGAATGCGGGCGCTGTCCTGCCACGTAGGAAACTTAGAGTTGGAACACATCCATGCACTGCTTGGTAAAGCAGCACAAGGCAGTCATCAGGAGGTGGTGTGAACTAGGATTTCTCAACAGTATCTACAATATCCTGCCCCTTGGGTAGCCTCAGTCCTGAAGAGAGAAAGCAGTGGTCTTAGGTTAGGACATGAGGCCTCTGCCAATGATGGTTGGAGCAGACAATTTTTCTTATGAGAGTGGAAGGAAGTTTGGAGGCTCCCCCATGAACCCCATCATTCTCTGCTTGATGAAGCTCAGGTTCAGAGAGAGGTCACTTTCTCGGGGTTGCCTAGAGAATCGATGCAGGGAGAGGCTGGGAAACCATCCTCCTAATTGTGTACCCTGCCAGGCTAGCCTTAGCAGAACTTTTTTATTTTTTTAAAGGATGAAGCATAATAAATGATTAAGGAAACTTTCCAAACCCCCAAATTACAAATAAAAGTCTTTGAAAGGTGAAAATCATACCGATGGTTAGACATTGCCCCAGCGTCCAATGCCATGGGGGCCGCCTTCCTTATGACAGTAAATTGTGACATTTTTTTTCCCAAAGAATGTTGACTATGGTCAGTGCTGTTCCCTTTTGGCTGTGTGGATCAGACAGTAGTTATGGAGTGATTGATGGGCTGCTAGTACCAGCACCTCCCTCCTACGCACACACCGCCAGGCAGCGACCTCGCCCAATCCTGCCTAGACGCTATTTCTTTCAGCCACCACTGTTTTCTGAGCCCGATGCGATGCGTTCTGCCATTCTGCCCAGCTTCAGTGTTCTTTAAATAACTCACCGCTCCCTTTCAGTTAAGGCCCCTCTATGTAGCTTAGGTTAGCCTGAATTTGGCCAGTCTCCTGCCCCAGCTTCCTTGGTGCTTTACAGGTGTATGCTATGACACCGGGAAATATATCCCCTTTCTTCTTCCAATCAGTCTGTCTTTCTTGTACCTAAGAGCCTTGAGTAATGGGGGCTATGGAGGAGAGACAGTGGGCCCCACAGGTTCCCAGACCCCACATGCAGTGCTGTGTGGGACCCTTTGTTACGTATGTCTCACTGCAAAGATCAGACAATCTTTGCTGTCCAAATACAGAAAAAATTGGAGGCTTTAATTAAATTTTGCCCTAGGGGGAAAAACTTTAAGGTTCAGAACATCTTGATTTCTAAATGGTTCCCCAGTGGAACCTGTAGAAACCTGTCTGTAGGGCCCTCTTCTGCCATCTGCTTCCTGTAAGTGACCAGTGCTCACTCAGGTGAGAATTCCACCAGCCAAGACCTGCTTTCAGGCAAGGGGATGTTGGGAGCAGACCACAGGGGTGCAAGGGATGAGCTAGAGGTATATCCTACTCAAGTCATTTCCACAAGGATGGCTGGCTTGTTTGTAGACACCAAGGTGTGATGTCACACCCTGTGAACTCGCCCTGAGGGGATACTGCAGGACTTAAAGCCTGGTCGGGAAGAACAATTAGGTACTGAGCATTTGGCACTCCAGGGGTTCTGCCGCCAGCCAGTGCACGCTGCCTCTGCATCCCTCTTCTTTGCTGATCCCGTGAGCAGCTGGGAACAGTGACTGTTGCATGTGGAAGGACTTGGTACAAGGAATGACACAAGGTTTGTGCCTGTAGTCACTGTAACACATATGTAACACACCCATCCAGGCATGGTGCCCCTCCAGTGTGGAGGTGGTATGCAACACAAGCAATTCTAGCAGCCCCACCAGCTTGACCCTCTGACCCTGTGGAAATCCTGCCAGAGATTTAATTTTCTCTAACGATTGCCATTTATTGGGTTAGGAGTCCAAGCTTCTTTTCTGCCTCCAGATGGCATTGGAGGTGACGATTGGAGGTGAGTTCGCGCAAGACACCCAGGGTACCTGGACAGCCATTTTATGCTTCGCTTGGTAATTTTTAGACAAACACGAATCTACTCAATTGGACTTCCTTCCTCATTCCAGAAACCCATTGGCTTGTCCTTTCGATTTTGTCTTCTGGGTCAGAGCTTCTGGCTAAAGACCGATGAAGAATGTCAGATCTGAATATTCCAGCAGGGCGACCTGTGAGCAAAATGGCTGTTCTCACTCCTTTCATGCACTCTGTGTCCCCCATGGTTACAAGCAGCCTAGGTGTGGCTTCTCCTGCATGCTAGCTGGATTTTGTCAAATTAACACCATCCTAAACATATCTGGGGATAGGGGATCTAAATTGAGAAAACGCCTTCATAAGATCGCCATGTGGGCAAGCCTATGGTCCGTTTTCTTGATTAATGATTTGATATGGGAGGGTCCTGCTCACTGTGGGTGCTGCCATCCCAGGGCAGATAGTCCTAGGTTGTGTAAAAAGCAAAGTCAGCTAAGCCACAGGGAGCAAACCAGTAAGCAGTGTCCCTGCACGGTTTCTGCTTGGCTTCTCCCATGGACTGAAGTAAATCCCTTCCACCCTAAGTTGCTTTTGGTCATGGTTGTCATCACAGCAATAGAAATCTAACGAGGACATTTGGTGATTCAGAGTGTGTATGTGTGTGGGTAGTGTGTGTATGAGTGTATATGCATGGGGGCTGGATTTTGTGCAAGACTGGCTGTTGTTAAAATTATCAGCTGCCAGGTATTATTATTATATATTTATGATGTTCTGTTTTGGCCAGAACCGTTTTGAGCTAATTTTTTTGGTTTAGATCAGTGGTCACTCTGGTTCCTGGCAGCCTCTGCCCCAGGATATAGTCATGAAGTCCTTCCATCTTTGTACGGAAACTGGTTTGTTAACTGGTTTTCAGCGTCCTCTCTGAGCCTAGAAGGACCAAAGCGCCCTTCGTTTTCACCTGTGAGCATGAGCAGCTCCAGCATGAGACGGCAGGGGGAGCAAGAGAGCTATGCTAGCGTCGGTGCCTCCAGCAGGCTGCCACATCGTGGGAGCAGTCTCAGCAGGGAGGGGCCTGGAGTAGAAGGGAGGAGAGCATGGGGACTAGGTGGGATATCACTGATCACTAACCACTGCAGAACTGTCTCAGAGTATCCCTGTTTCCACTGCTCAGCGAGCAAAGGGTGCAAACTGTCCACAGAGTCTCTAGACACGCTCCTGGCCAAGGAACATGTGGCTGCGAAGCTTCCCGCTCAGCGCTTGCTTTCTCCATGGACTCCCAGCTCTACCTTACCCCTGCTTGGCCCCTGGTGTGCCCCTACCTGCTCTGCAGCGAGCTGAACGGACAACCAGGAGGAAAGTGGGCAAAAGGGAAGGAGAGGATGCTTAAAGTCCTGGTGACAGTACTTTGGTGATAGTACTTTTCCTCCCTTCCCCCCTTCCCCCCTCCCCCCACCTCACCTTGAGGCTCACTTTTCTCCAGCCCCAACTTGGGCACCAGTAGAGTGGAGGGATGTCCCTGCAGCTCTGGACCAAGGTAGCTTTGTGAAATTGTCCTTATGTTTCTTCTACATGTGCACAGCTGTGGCAGCTGTCCTTCTTGGGCCACAGGCAGATGTGATACCACAGTTCACAAACCAGATGCAAGAGACAGGAGGGAAACTGACACTTTCTCCTCCCCTGCTGAATTCTCTGCCCCAGCATCTCTGAAACGCTTGGTACCAGGTTCAGAACGTGCTCCTCATGAGTGGCCTTGTTCGTCTCAGAGTAGCTCCAATGTTAGAAAGTTGACTTTTGGGGGCTGGAGAGATGGCTCAGCAGTTGAAAGCACTGACTGCTCTTCCAGAGGTCCTGAGTTCAATTCCCAGCAACCACATGGTGGCTCCCAACCATCTGTAATGGGATCCGATGCCCTCTACTGGTGTGTCTGAAGACAGGGACTGTATACTCACATATGTATTTTTATAAATATACATATTTTATAAATAAATCTTAAAAAAAAAGAAAGTTAACTTCTCTTTAGACACCTGGTCTCT
Organism: Arvicanthis niloticus; assembly: GCF_011762505.2. Taxonomy (NCBI): domain Eukaryota; kingdom Metazoa; phylum Chordata; class Mammalia; order Rodentia; family Muridae; genus Arvicanthis; species Arvicanthis niloticus. The sequence continues at coordinate 13,420,845 of NC_047671.1, forward strand.
TTCCTACTGGCTCAATCTGGCCAAACTCTTGGCTAAGCCCTCCCCATCTATCGAAGCCCTCGGGTCTTCCCTAAACTTTCTTTTCCTGTTTAAGGTGAGTGCTCTTTCTGCAGAGCCTCCTCCTGCTCTCTTCTCTCCCAGAAGACCTTGTGGGCTAGTTCTCTGGTACTATCAGGCCTGCAGGGGCAGCCTGAGCCTGGTGGGGCTCTGTGCAGTTCTCACAGGGTCGGGCTAGATTTTACTTCCAGGAGGAAGTCATGGAGCAGTCAGAGTTGGGGCTTGCTGGGCTGTAATCTCCACTCCTCCTCCATCGTGATTTATACCCCTTAGTAGACAAGGACTCAACCAAGAGTAGCAAACAATCCAGAATGCCCGAATTCCTGGGCACATGTAGTCTATGCTCCTGCCCTCAGCCAGGCACTGATCTCCCAACACGGCATGGCAGCCAAGGGCCATTTTGATGGCCCTTGGAAACTGTGAAGAAGAAAACCTTTTGCCTGGCAAATAGCCTGGACGTTATTTATGCTCAGATAAGTGTATGCATGCATCCGAGCAAGCGTAGAGGTGTGAATTGTAAACACTGGGTGACTTCAGAGGCCCTCTCCCCTTCCAGGAAGGATGTGTCAGGCTAGCTTTTTTTGCTCTCTGTCTCCTGTCAGGAAGGCTGGATTGGGTCCTTTGTTGAGGCTATTCAGGGAAGAACCAGAGTGGGGAAGTGATTAGTCTGAGAACACACAGCTCAGAGGAGATGGGGTTCAAATCCTGGACCAGATTTTTACCCCAGTTGGATTATTTCTCCTGTACTGGGAATTGCTCCATAGAAGGGCCTATCACATCCAAAAGGGATGAAGCGTGGAGAGGGTGCTCTGGGTTAAGCTTCAGTTTGTCACAAAGCAGCTCAACAACTTTACTGCACAGGGGAGACCTCATTCAATGATAAGTGTATTTCCTTCTCTCCATCAGGGTCAGAGTGTGGTTGGAAGAGGCTTGGGTGAAAGGAGGGGGAAGAGCCTGGCTCCCCAGCTGGTGTGGCCTGGTAGCAAGGCTGGCTGGAGGCTACTGAGCCCCAGTCAGGGAACTGGCAGGACCAGATGTACTACTCAGTCAGCATCCCGAGGACGGTCCTTGTCACACATAGGCTGCATCTGCACATGCTGTGTGCACCCGAGATACCATGAAGGGTTGAGTTCTGGCCTTCTCTCCTGCCCCAGCCCCTGAAATGAGGATGGAAAGTGGAAAGCCATTTCGAGTCATGGCACTGGATAAAATGCTTCAAAAAGCTTCAGGTATGAAGTCTGAGGCAAGAGGGTGGTGAGTTCAAGGCTTGCCTGGGATATGTAGTGAGTCCCTTCCTAAAAAATAAATAAATAAATAAATAAATAAATTAAAAAAAAAAAAAAACAAACCTAAATCTCCCGCTATCCTTCAAGCAATTAGAGCCAAAGGTCTTGGGCTGGAGAGATGGTTTAGCAGTAAGTCCAGAGGACCCACATTTGATTCTGAACACCCACATGGCGGCTCACACCATTTCTAACTCTAGTGTCCTACTCTCTGGCTTCCTTGGGCACCAGCTATTCACATGGTACACAGACATAGGTGTAGGCAAAACCCGAAGAAGAAATAATAATGATAACAATAATAATAATAATAATGATAATAATAATAATAATGGAGTCAAAGGTTTGTGTTTTGTAAAGGTGTCTTTGACATTAAAATTGTTGTGCCCAGCGGTGTCAACTGTAAGCAAGGAACTTCTGTAGCTGGGCTTGTAGCTGTCCCATGAGCTTCTAGTAGTCACACAGAAGGCCACTCTCAATATCATTTAATCAAGTCAGTTGATACTGTTTAATAAATAGGCCAGAAAATTATCTGAGCATTTCTGGGCAGGATGCAGCGTGCGACCAAAGTTATGGAAGATTGTCCTTTGAATCACTAAGGCAAACTTCATTGTGTGTCATTTTTACATAGAGGCGTCACATAAAAAGTTTTATAAATAGAAAAAGTTCCAAAGGTCTCCCACAGTCAGGGACGTCAGGAACATAAACAAAACAAAATAATAATAATAATAAAAAAAACCCCCACAGCCACCCCTCCCCCCAACCATTTGTTTCAAGTGCTTGATCATACAGTACTCAACATCTTTGGATATTTTACAATGTACAATTCCAAACGGCAGCCCAGGAAAAACAAACAAACGACAAAAAGAAATAGCCAGTCATCTGAAAAAGTGAGTTTATAAGAAGTCATTACCTTTACAAAATAAAAACAGAAGCCTGACACCACTGCCCTCCCCTGGGTCCCTCTGTTGGTTCTGAGTCTGGTTCAGCTACAGCCACTTGGCTGCTGGGACAAAGTGTGCATATTGACATCTGTCTGAACTGCAGACAGGAATTTAGGAGGCAGCTGCCCAACAGGTGACTGATGAGGACAGGGGATCTGAGGAAGGTCCTCCCTGATGGACTGTCGTCTGGTGGCACTGGCAGGCAGGGACTTTCTTGGGACCGTCAAGAGGGATAGAGTCTACTGTCTTCTCTGGCCTGTTTGTGTTTGTACATGAAGAAGCCAAGGCAATTGATCTAGGAAGAGCTGAGTCTTTTCTTGGGGCTCTGGGACTCCAGGCCTAGGCCTTCCAAGCAGGTGGATTCTTCCTGATCTCAAGAAATCAATGCAAACTCAAGAAAGCATGGGCCAGCAAAGTTGTCTTGCTACTACCAACCCAGAACCAGCCCGAGTGTGACTTGTTACACAGCCCATCACAACCCAAGGGACTCCACCCTTGCATAGGGAGCCCTTTGGCCAAATACAGAAATGGGGGTCAGGGCCTCAAACACAGTAGAAGGGTGTCCCCAGCAAAGCCCAGGCCTGGGCTCACAGCGTCAACTCAAGCAGTAAATAACTGAGCCCTGGATAACTAGGTTCTGTGCCATTTGCAGGGTTGTGGGGAGGCAGGCAGGTGGTGGCAGTTACACCCAACCATCCCTCAAGTGTTAGGGAAAGGAGCCTGAACACTGAGGGAGTATGTGGTGAACCAATACTGACTCTCCTTTCCAGGGGGTGTTTAAATATGGCAGTGGCCTGACAGAAGTGAAGCAGAATTTGGGGTTCCTGGAGCAACCTGTGGGTATTGAAAGCCACGAAGCCCAGCCTGTCTCTCTCTCTCATTCTGTTGTTCCTGATTCTGCTGAATCTCTCACGGAGGCTAATATGCTCACATTTGTCCACACGGAGGTGATGAAACCAACTCCAGTAAGATAGAGTCTCCCCAGTAACTCTGGGGGTGCTAACTGTCTACCTTCCAAGGTACCCTTGTTATAGGGACAGGTGTGAATGTGTATGGAAGCCGGGGAGGGGAATGAGTTACCACCCCCTTTCACAGCAGGGTGACTCTGAGGCACAGAGAGTTGACCCACCTAAGGTCACAGGTCAAGCCGATATATAATGGGCTCACTCCATGCCAGCTCCGGGCTGCTGGAGGCCTTTCTGCCCATCAGGGATGGTCTTTGCACATGGCCTGGAAGCATTGCTCAATTGGATCCGAGACCTCTGAGCTGGAACCCGATTCTGAAGGCAGTTTTGGGAGGGAGTCCCCCATAGGGTAGAATGGCTCAACCAAGGTGCCTGGTCAGGACACAGTCCTCATGCTGGCTCCTCCTCACAGCCCCGTACCGCTGCAATGTGCTCCTGGCACCAGTGCAGAAGAGCCTTCTGAGACTTTGCACCCTGTGTATTTCTATGTGAACCAGAGGCAGCCAGGGAGAGGTGGCGGGGGTGTTCCAAACCCTCAGGGAACAGAGATGTCTAGCTCAGACCCCCGCCAAAAGGAGATGCTGCCCTCGAAGGCCAGGAAAATTGCATCTCAGCTAAAATGTATTTTTTTTCCCGTTTTCCCTTTGTGTTCGCAAACTAGAAAGTTCAGGTCCACTGGGTGGGGCAGGGCAGGTCTTAGAGGGACTTAAGACAGGGTTTGGGACTAGGGTGGACCAGGGCCAGCCTAGTTGTTGGCTTCAGACATGGAGGCCACATGGTTGAGGCCAGTGAGACCAGGGAGGCCAGCCAAGCCAGCTGCCCAGGGGTCGGGCAGCGGGAAGTACGGCCGCGTGGCAGCCACGTTCTCGGCCAGAGCCAGGGCCAGGAGGCCACCCGCATTCCTCTCAGCCTCGAGTTGTGCGCGTCCGAACAGCTTCATCTGCGTCTCCTCGAACTGCTGTTCCAGCTCCTGCAGGCTCAGGGTGCCCTTGGGTGCCGTCAGGAAGTGCTTAGTGGGGCTGGGGCCCGGGAGGCACACGGCTGTGCCGCCCAGGTGGCCACCCACGTCGCCCAGTGCGGGTGGCATCACAAAGGCCGCCTTGTCGGGTGAGGGGCCACTGGGCCCGAAGAGCAGGCTGGCTGCCCTCCAGGCAGCGGGCTTGCGACCACGCCGGGGTCGCGCCATGCGGCAGCTCTGCCGCTTGATGTGGCGGTGCAGGTGGTCGGAGCGCGTGAAGCTCTTGTAGCAGAACTCGCACTGGTAGGGCCGCACGCCCGTGTGGATGCGCATGTGGTTCTTGAGGTCGTAATTGTGCACGAACTTGGCGTTGCAGTGAATGCACAAGTAGGGCCGCTCCCCCGTGTGCTTCCGCATGTGGATCTTCAGTTTGTCCTGCCTGCAACACAGAAGCTAGGATTTAGTCCCCGTGTGGAGCACGGGCGCCCACTCTTCACACGCTTACCCACTTCAGAGCTGGCTTCTTGTATCCATGGTGCCAGCCTATGAGCAGGGGTTATTCTAAAACCGACTTTCAACTTCTGCCCAAACGTCTGCCTCGCCTCAGGGTTAAAGCAGGAAGGAACAGTGTTCTGAAAGACACCCCACAACTCCTTGTACACACAGGGTTGACATGAGTCTCCTACTGATTACTAGGGGTTCATCTCATCCTGGAAGGCAGTCTTCTTGGAGAGATAGGTCAGCACTCTGGTGTCAGCCCTGTAAAGATGAGGGGCCTTCCGAAGCAGGATGCCCTTTGATCTCTGGTCTTGCTCATCCTAAGTCCCCAGTCTTACACCAGCCCCTGTCCTCAGCACTCATCTGGAGACTCCAGAGGCTTGGGACACGGTGCTGAGAGTTCTTCCTGTGTGGTGGTTTCTTACCTAAGCCCTGGGCTCTGTTCTTTGTAGACGTTTCAGGGCTTATGAAAGAGCCAGGTGTGGGAAGAATGGAGTCTGATCTTGGGCAGAGCTCTAGAGTTTGAGGCATTATTTAGAGAGAAGGCAAGGTGGGGGTGGGGCTCCAGCTGCAGGCCCTCCACCCACTTGCTGGGTGACCTTTGGCAAGTTAGGTAAACTGTCTAGGCAAAGCTGGCTAGAGGCAGACATGATGCCTGTTGTCTAGGGTTGCTAGAGACCCAGGGCTTGCTTGAGGGTGGTCCTGAAAGGAAAGATGATCTTCTGGTTTGGTAATCTAAAGACTGAGCGCCCAGAACACCAGTAAAAGGAGCCCTTGGGCCTGGCTGGGGCTTGCAGCTTGGGCTGTAGCATGTCTTCCCAGGATCACTCTTCAGCATTTCCCAAAATGGCTAGAGGCCAGGAGCACCATGTAATGTCTCCGCCACCTCCTTGCAGGTGGGGCTTCTGCCGTGCCTCTGCCGTAATTCCAGGTTGGGCTTTGAGGTAAGAGCAGATGGGGAGTCCAGGGTCCTCCCTAAAATGTCCAGATTTAAATCGCCCTCGCCATAACCTCGGGCAGCAGGGTGTTTGCTGGCCACTAGAGGTCGCATGGGATCTCATTTAGAAAATAGTGTTCCTGTATGGATGTGAGAAAGGAAAAGATAGTTCTTGTGGGTATTGTCAGGTGCATGTGTATGTGCAGAGCACCCCCTTCCTGTGCTCCCTGGGGCTCCCGAAGCCTGGGCAGTGGGGACGGGGTAGGACCAGCAGGAGAAGCAGAAGAGGCAGGGCATGAGGTGCTCCCAGTTTCTTCCCACCATACTTTTCTCCCTTCTACAAGCTCCAGCCACCTTTGCCTGCACAGTTACCGGCTGTGGCTGCTCAGCCCCACAGCTATGCCCAGTGGCATCTGCAACCTAGGTGACTGTTTAGCATGAAGGGGACACAGGAAACACCTGGCTAGTGGGTCTCTCCTGAGCAAGCAAGACCTGAGACACTTGGGACCTGAACATTCCTTTTCAAGGCAGGTCACCTGAGGAACAAAGAGGGAATGACAACAGAAAGCAAGGTCTAGCATGTCCTAGGTCCTGAGTTCAATTCTCAGCACTGTGGGGGGTGGGGGGAGCCAAGCCCCGAACTAGATAAGAGTCAGCAGCTCTTCTGGGCTGGTGATCTCATGCCTATTTGCATGTCTCTCACAGTCAGGAAACATAGCCCTCATCTGCATGCTAGGTTGGCAAGGGAGGACACCTGTTTAGAGGTGGCATGGGTGTGCTGTTTCCAGACAAGGGCCTCTGTGTGTACACATGGAACTGTCCCATAACGGTAGGAGCTATGGGACACAGTAGGCGGTAAGTGCATGTACAAGTACACAGAAATCCTGGCGGGTGAGAGAAGAGACACACAGTAAGGGACAGCCTGCAAGCCAATCACCACAGTTCTTACAATGGTCTGCCTATCCCTTCTGATCTCTCTGGAACCCATTAAAGAGCAATCCCTCCAGGCATTAAGGGCAGAGACAAGCAGCTCATAGCTCCCTCACCTCAGCTATTTGAACACACTCTGGGAACTGGAAGCAACCTTAGGAGTACTTGCTTCATGACCTCAAGTGACAGACACCATGGGGACCGAGGCCTGGAGATGGCAGGTGGCTAGGTAAAGCCACACAGCTGGACAGAGGCAGAGGTTGGTCCCTTGATAACTCTTGATGACCACTTGGTGCTCTTTTCAAAATGCCAAGACCCACAGGAAGCTGAGGATCCCAGTGACCATTGCTTTGATGACTGACTGGTGACAAGCAATGTCAGCTGAGAACTTCTCAGTCTGTGTGAACACATTTTTTTTAATACATATATCTTACATTGCTTTTGTGTGTGTGTGTTCGTGTATGTTTGCACACACATTCATGTATGCCTGGATGATCATTCCCGTGCTACAGTGTGTATATGGGGCCAGAGGACCCCCTTTTGAGGGAGTCAGTTCTTTCCTTCTACCACATGGACTCTGACGAGCAAACTCAATTCTTCAGGCTTGGCTTTGGTGACAAGTGCCTTTCCTCACTGTGCTGCTTTGTCACCAAGAAGATGAGCGTAGTACCTACTCTCCCTCACTGGCTCTGCTATCCCAGCCTCTTATCTCCTTCCATTTTCCTGCATTGGAGACCCAGCCTAGTTAGAGCACCATCTCCTTCCAGCCCAGAGGGAGGCTCGTGGTAAGAAAGAATGATGGTGGTCTTGGGAGCTCGTTCTAGTGAAGGACCAGTTGGGGCCTGAGCCCCAGCCTCTGGGAGGCCCCCAGTCAGTCTGAAGTCTGCCACCACTGTCCACCCAGACTTCCTGTGGCTTGATGGTCTCATGTGCTCTTCCTGCCACCAAAGCTGATGACATCTCCTGAGCTTCTCAAGGTTCTCAGAGCTGTTGGGAGGCGATCACTAGAAATAAAGGGAAGAAAGCTAGGGCAGGCCTTGCTGATGCCCAGGATAGGGGTTCAGCATCCAACCGACACCATTGCCGGACAAAGCTGGGACTATTTGTGGGGGATTCTGGAGAAAATGATGGTGCCATAGCTCTTGGTGAGCCAGTGCTGCCTAACCTTTGCCTGGGTGTCGTGTCCTCCAAGGGACCTCTGTTGTCTGTGGGAAAGCAGCGTCTCACCTTGCCTCCCTTCTTGCTGTCTGCTATGTTGAGGCATCTGAATGAGGAGACCTGGGGCAGCCTGAGGAACTCAAGAGTAATACCACTTAACGGTGCTCTCTCAGAGCTCCTGGCCAAAGGGCAGGGCCTCATGGCCTATGACCATGTATGCAATGAAAAGGAAGGAGGGGGCTTGGGTCCTCTTTCCCTTGGGTCCTTCTGGTAGCAATGTTTGTTGCTGGGGGAACTAAGTGCTCAGAGGTCAGCTGCAGGATGAGATCAGGTGACATCCACCAAGTCAGCAGAGCCTCTTCCTATCTTCTCTCTATTTCTGGGCTCATCTGAGGTGTCCGCTCTCTGGAGCCTTTGAAGTCCCTCCCTTTGACCCCCGGACTCTGACAACTGAGGGTGGGGACCAGCTGAAACTGAGAGCTCATAAGGGGGACTAGGTAATAGCAGGGTGTGAGAAGTCCCTCCTCTTAGAGACCCATAGAATGGCAGATAGGATTGGGGGCAGCAGGGACTCCACTTGGAGAATTCTACCTTGGGTAGTGTGCCCTAGGAGTCAAAAAGGAATGATGTCCCTATGAAGTGTGGCATCTAGACAACTCAACTCAGAGCCCATTATCATGAAAAAAGGGCTTCTAACATCCATGGGAAGACTGAGGTAAACCCGAGGCCTAAGTTCTGCCCAGCACTGAGGAGGGAGACAAGGCCCTGTTGGCCCAGGAGCTTAGCTGTGGAAGGAAGGACTGAGACCAGAGCCTTTCAGCCTTTTTGTGTGTGTGTGTGTGGGGGGGGGGGCTCTCAGAACCTTAGCTTAAAGGGAGTCTGGGAAATCTGGGAGGTCTGGAGGCAGCCACCCTGATGAAGAGCCTCCACATGGGGAGGAGGGCAGGTGTAATTGATCACGGCTAAGGCGCTCAGCTCCAAACCTCATGAAAAGGGTGTTAGGGAACTTGCTCAGAGAGGATCATAGGGAAATCTCAACCTGGCAGGTCAAGGCTGGGGCTTTGGATGGATAGCTTTTGGCTGGATAGGAGAGGATTCTTTCAGGGTAGCCCTGGGGGGGGGGGAGGGCAGTAAGCAAAGGGCCAGTGGCTCTGAGGAATGTGAGGGGAGCGATCAGTCCACAGTGAGAAAAAGTTTCTGATGGGAGTCTGGATTCCAGCAGAATCTCCTCTGCAGTTCCTGCCCCTGACCTTGGAGAGCATCTCCTAAAGCCTGTCTGATCTTGTTCTGAAGGGTCAGGGGAGTGAGAACCAAGAGAGGGGAGGGATAGGGTCCGGAATGCAGTTGCTGAGACAGGCCTAGAGCCCAGATGGTGGTCATCTTGCAGAGGAGGAGGAGGAGGAAGAAGAGGAGGAAGAAGAGGAAGAGGAGGAGGAAGAGGAGGAGGAGGAGGAGGAGGAGGAGGAAGAATGACCCAGGGGCAGGCAGGGTGGAGCCAGATAGCCAGAAACTCTCCAGGGCTGAGTTGACCTGCAGGGATAGGGGAACTGTATTCACAGAGTCCACACGAAGTGGCCTTCAGGAATTTGTTGGGAGGAAACACTGTGGAATTTCATTCTTTTATACAAAACAGTGTTGTTTTCTGGACACAAGGATCTCCCCTGGAGAGTGCTCTAGTGTCTGGAGAAGTAAAAGTTTATTTTCAGGGACGACACTGAACACTCAGAAGGCTGGCTTGTGGGAGATCAGAGGGGGAAGCACAGGAAGGAAGAAAGGAAGGAAGGAAGAAAGGAAGGAAGGGGCTTGGGCTTTTAGTAGTTCAATGTGGGTTCCCTTCCGTGCCCCTTCACGTCTCTTCCACCTATCGTGTGGCCTCTGGGCAGAAGGCATAGAGAACAAGCTAGAGGCGAATGGAGCCCCAGCTGGTGGAGCCTCCCTCAGGGCTGTAAACACTGTGCCGAGCCAAGCATCCTCCCATTCCCTTCTATGCCGCATCTGGAGTCCACACCTGTCGTGTCTACCACACAGAGGATCTCTAGGCACTAGCTCCAAGATCTTCTCAGGCCACCATCACTCCAGGCATCTGTCAACTGCAGATTCCCCAGCCCCAGCGAAGACCCCCTAATCCTAAACTGCAGTGGGCCTGTTTACTCCTTCAAAGGCCTGGAGTGCATCGAGATCTGCTACAACCAGAAACAGAGCAAATGGATGTGGGCCTGCCTGGAGGAGATTTCAGGAAGAAACTAGAAACATGTCTGGCAGGGTGGGGAGGAGATGCGAGGGTGATTCTGGAAAAAGGAAGAGACTAGAGAAGACTCTTCACGGTTTGCATTTCATTAAAAACCTCCAGTTTGGAGAGAAACATGCAAATTGGAAGGTTGTTCCCTTGGTCATTCTGCCCAAGGACAGGCACAAGAAGTTAGGGCTGGGTACCAGCAGCTGCACTCCACAGTTGGTCTGCTTTTAACATCTTTGCCTTGGGGCTGGACTCTCAGGCTGGAGCAAAGCCCCTGCCGAAGATGAATGAAGCTTAGCCTAACTTTGGACTCTGGCTCACCCTCAAACCCCCCCCCCCCCCCCCCCCCCCCCGCCCAGCCATTTGCAGGCCAGCAGGCTCTGTGGAACCAACTGAATTGAGAAGAGAGGACTGGAGTTAGAGACAGCGTAACTCAACAGATTTCAGTGTGTTGGGATGTTATCAGGGACACTCGAGAGAAGGTGAATCTGGGAGTTTGGGGTCCAGCTGCCCCGTGAGATAACAGGAGTTTACTACCCCGAGCCAGCATCCCAGGGCTGCTGTAGCTATCTGCCAAGAGGAAGGGCACAAAACCAGGGTTAGATTATCCCTCCAAATCCCCCTGGAAGTATCCAGGACAGATTCTGTTTGTGGTTTCTACTCCAGAAGTAGCTTGGAAACCCCCAGTGCTGTCCTTCAAAGCAGTCACCAGATTGCCTGCTGAGCCATTTCAGCGATGCATGGGTCACCTGACCACGTTCTGAAGCCTCTCCTCAGCTAGTTCAAATAGAGTTTCCCTGCCACCCATGGACAGCAGCTCTTGTCACCCTGGTCAACAAGGGTTCATTTTGTTGTCTGGACAGCATGGTACATGATTCAAAACTGACTCCATCTATGAAGGCCAAAACGTTATGCTTACTATCAAAAATCAAAGCAATAGGATTCCAAGAAACACTATCAGAATGACTAGGTCTGTTAAGGCAAGTTCTTCGAAGTCCACAGCGGCAGTGGAAAAGGACCTAGATCAGTGAGCCACGGCTGAAGGACAGGCTTGGTCCACATCAGACATACTGAAACTTGGTGAGGCTGCTCATCAGAACTTCCACTGTGAAACGTAGCTGAGAAGACCGGCCTTACCCAGGGACACCAATGATACCAACAGGTCAGATTAAAACAAAACAAAATAAAACAAAACAAACAAAACCCCTAAAATAGCAACAACAACACCACAAACAAACAAACAAACAAACACCAAAGCCTTTGAAAGTGCCCAGCAGTGACGGCTGTGACTTCATATCCTCCCACGCATTGGTTCTGATTACGAAAGTCATGACACAAGGAAGGCACAAGCACACACTTGCTGCATGGGAGGATGTCTCTGATTCACTGAGTTCAGATCTCAAGTTACCCTCTGGCAATGTGGAGCATAAGGAGGAGAACATGGTAAGAGGACCATCGTGTCAGGAGGATGGAAAGAGCCTAACAGGGACCTCTGAAGCCTCCTATTCCTAGACTTCATGGTCACAGAAGGACTGGGATTCCAGTCCCATCTGGAGCAGCCATCTAGGGATGAGTCGTGTCCGGGAAACACTGGCACCAAGCACAAACAGGGCCTATCTCCACGGAGCCTGCCTGGCGCCTCGGTTCTCTCCCCAGTCTGTACAGCCCTGCTCTGACCTGTTTCTGTTTTGGTTCATCCTACTACTGTATTTGAGAAACAGCTTAGTTCCTAAAAGGGGGCTTGAAATCATTTCACCAAGTAACGCTTAGCATCTCTCCAGGCAGTGAGCCCAACGTGTGATCTTTCTGCTTCTCTTGCCCTCCGTACTCCATCCCACGGCCTCTGGCCCTGGCCCCTCCCCCGCCATCTTTCCCCTGCAGCTGCGCACCTGGTGAAGCGGACCTCGCAGATGCTGCACATGTACGGCTTCTCCCCGGTGTGGGTCCTCATGTGCCGGGGCAGCTTCCCAGCCCCCATGATGACCTTGTGGCAGATGGGGCACTGCTGAGAGGCCTTGGGCTTCAGCTTGCGCTCCTCCACCAGCGGCCAGGGTGGGAAGAGGCTCCCCAGGTGGGTGGCACTCAGGAAATTGAGATAGGCACCATAGTCATTCTCTGCCTTGATGGGGCCCAGCGGCCCACCGGGCAGGTCTGGAAACATGTCCTTGAAGAAGTCGCTAGAGAAGGGAGGGGGTGGGGGAGGGGCCAGCTCCTCTTTCTCCTCCTCCTTGATTTTGCGGTTCTTGATGACTAGATCCAGTGGCCCACTGTCCATGGGCTGCTCAGGTAGCTGGGCAAAGGCACCAAAGTCACCTGGCCAGAGGTGTGGGAAGAATTCTGGGGCAAATGGAGATAAGGAGGGTCTTCTGTCAGGGATGTTGGCTTTGGGGTACAAGTTCTCTCTCAGCAGAGATTCAATGGAGAAGTCCCGGATCACTCCCAGATGGCCAGGGCTTCCGGGCTGGAAGGAGTCGGGGAAGTCCCTGGGTGTGTCCGAATAGTCCTTCTCTGTGAGACTGTCTGTCTTGGAGGGGCTTTGAGGGCAGTTGATGTCCTGGGGGTCAGGCAAGTTTTCCTGGTCAGCAAAGTCCTCTGTGTCGTCCTCCTCCTCCTCTTCTTCCTCCTCTTCCTCCTCTTCATCATCTTCATCTTCATCATCTTCATCCTCCTCTTCCTCCTCTTTGTCATCCTCCTCGCCGACGTTGCCACCAGGCTCCATGATCTCCAGGCACACGTTCACGATGCACTGGATCTCCAGCATCCTGGCCGCATTGAGGATGTGTTTGACATTGGAAGCGGTGATGGTGAGAGTGGAGGTGTAGGCAAACTCCAGGATGGCAGCCAGAGCCTCAGGCTGGACGAAGTCAATCTCATAGACGTAGGGCTGGCTGGTCAGGCTCCCGGCCGTGAAGAGCTTCTTGAAGTATTTGCTGCAGGCCGCCAGCACCGAGCGGTGTGTTCGGTACTCTTGCTCCTGAACCACCAGCAGCACGTCACACAGTAGGCCCGCATGCCGCTGCTCGTTGAGGCTGCACAGCACCTCGCTGCTATGGTTAGGGAAAGGGATGCCGATAAGCTCGTCAATGTCGTTGGCCATGTTCTCAGCCAGAGCCCTGCAGGGACACACAGAAAGGGAGACCAGTTAATGAGCACAGTAGGTTGGGAACTTATCTCCTAGACCAAGCCTTACCTGTACGTCACAACCCGGCTCAAGCTGGGGTTTTTCTGCGCCTTAAGACTCTTGGAGTTAGCATCTTACCAGGCAGTGAACATCAGCTCTTTAGGAAAAACTATCTAGACCTCTTGGCTCGGAGAATTCCGCTTTGTTAATATGGACTGGGGGTGTGTGTGTGGCCTCCTGCTCTCATATGGGGACTCCTGGTGATTCTGCCAAGAGATGCTCACAAATCCCCAGGTGCTGAAGCCATCCCATGGTTTGCACAAGCTACCAGGAGGTCACAACTCAACTTTGTGGCCTATTTTCAGTGAGTGATCAGGGGCATGGGGGTATATGGTCTATCTCCTGACCTTGCTTCTGGCTTCACTGTGCCTGATAGAGTGTCTTTCATTTGCAGGTCAGCAATCCCTAACCTTAAAAATTCCTAGCATTCTACCTATGTACATGTAAGCTGCTTCTCTCATAAGCAGACGTTTAGAGTCCGCATAGATGCGAGCACTCTGCCGATCACTCTCTCAGGTCTGGCTGGTTAGTCTCACAGCTTTTAAACACCCCCCCCCCAAAGAGACGGAGTCTGAGGCTTCTTACAACATGGATGGTCTCTGACTTACAGTGATTTGATACAGGACTTTTGACTTTGTGGTAAAGGGTTCTTACTGATTTGGTCATTCCTTTATCCTTTCAGTACAGCAAGTCAACAAACTATAAGATGTTTGGTATTTTTATTATTAAGTTGGTTGATTTTGCTTAGTTTAGGCTAATGCAGGTGCTCTGAGCATTGCCAAGCCAGGCTTTGGCAGAAGGCCAGGCATAGTAAATACATCTTTAAAATCTTAAAAATTATTATTATTGTTGTTGTTTGTGTGCATAGGCTACATGGTTTATGTGGAGGTCAGAGGATAACTATATTGTCTCCCCTTCTACCTTCATGTGGTTCCAGGGATCAAACTCAAGGCTAAAGTGGAAAACAGTGGCCACTCTGAAAGCAGATAAGGCTGGGGAGAAACTCACACGTTTCGAGGGGAGGCAGAATGGTCTGCCCTCTCTGAAAAGCACCACAAACATTTTTAAAAAGCTAGGTACTCAATGACCATCCGATCCGGCAGTAGCACATTCAAAAACTGAGAGTAAGTCTGCAAAATAGCTAATAGCCCTGAACTGGAACCCACAAGACTCTTCATTAGGTGGCTGGCTGAGCGTGCTATAGACTCTCACCAATGAAAAGAAATACTCTGATACCCTGATCCACTCAGCAGCTTGGATGGATCTCCAGGGAGTTGGAATGAGAGGACAGAGCCAGTCCCCAGACACTTGCTTCCGATGCAGCACCCTTGAAGCTGCCACTTCTTAGAGGCAGAGAATTCGAGAAGGTTGTGGGCAGCAAGCAGGGGAGTACTGGAGGGAAGGGAGGGGAGGAGGGAGAAGGGGGTGTGGCCCACAGGTGGGGGTGGGTCTTGTGTGCTGGAAATGTTCTGTGTCTCCTGCATAGCAGTATCAGTATCTTGGATATAGTACTGGGCTGTGGTTTGGAAAATGTAGCATGAAAGGGAGCCAGGTGCAGGGTCCAGATGATCCCTCTGTGTTTTCTGTTATAAGCATGTGTGAAACTATCTCAAAAGAGAAAGCTTTAGTTTAAAAAAGCAAATGTAGCCTAGGACAGCCTATGTGGCTTTCCCTGGCTGGTTTTGTGTGTCAACTTGACACAAGCTGGAGTTATCACAGAGAAAGGAGCCTCCCTTGAGGAAATGCCTCCATGAAATCGAGCTATAAGGCATTTTCTCAATTAATGATCAAATGGGGAGGGCCTAGCCCACTGTAGGTGGTGCCATCCTTGGGCTGGTAGTCTTGGGTTCTATAAGAAAGCAACCTGAGCAAGCCAGGGGAAGCAGGCCAGTAAGCAGCACTCTTCTATGGCCTCTGCATCAGCTCCTGCCTCCAAGTTCCTGTCCAGTGTGAGTTCCTGTCCTGACTTCCTTTGATGATGAACAGCAATGTGGAAGTGTAAGCTGAACAAACCCTTTCCTCCCCAGACTGCATCTTGGTTATGATGTTTTGTGCAGGAATACAAACCCTGACTAAGACAGTGGCTGAATACCAGGTGTGTCTTTCAAGGCCCTCTGGCTAAGGGAGGGAGCATTTGTGGGCAGTTGAATGGAGTCTGGGTCAGAATGGAGACCTCAAGTCCCCGAGCTGTGTGTAATTTTGACCGTGTGGAGGTAGGTTCAGTGTGACTTCTGTGCATGAGCAAGGAGAACTGAGGACATCTGTCCCAGGGCCCCAGCTCTTTCCTCAGATGTTCAGGACCACGAGAAGACTGGGAGGACAAGGCAAGACCACCTGGTCAGAGCTTAACAATGGTTTTCTCAGATGAGGACTCAGGTTCACCATCTTTGCTTAGACCCTGGCTATCCTCTGATTGTCACTGTAACTTATGTGTCACTGGTAAGATGCACTGAGCATGTGGGGTAATCACACCAATGGAAGAGAGAGGTGCTGAGATCTGTACCTGTGGCTTGGCTTACTGGGTTTGCTTGACCACATGCTCCTGCCTCATATAGTAAGGGTAACCAAGCATGGCCAGGACCTTCCCTGTCACATTCAGAGTCTCAGGGATACTTGAAGGGGAGGAAACTCACCAGGAGGCTGAGGTGAGTAGTCCTGCAGTCTAGGGAAGCTGGAGCAGGTTCAGGAGCAGTGGGCCACCTGAACCTTTCTCATAGTCTAGGGAAGGGACTTCTCACTCATTCCTAGGAAGACCCCTGCTAGATCTCCAGGCAGCTTCCTGCCTCTTCTTAGCAGCCCCTTACAGATAGTTTTGGCAACGTTCTGCCAGTGAAAGAGAACAGAGGGAAGGCACAGGATATGGGGCTTCATCAGGATTTCCAAGACTTTTTTTTAAAATGGAGTCCCCTGATGCCCACACTGCCCTTGAATTCTCCAGCTTCCATCTCCCAAGTACTGGTATTACAAACGTGTTCTACTATGCTCAGTTTTATGGGGTACTGGGGGGTTGCATGCATGCTAGGCAAACTATCAATTAAAGCCACAACTTCAGCCTTGCTCACCTTCTGAACACAGCTGTGGGCTTGCACACACTTAGACAGACACGTTGCCACCACAGTCCCCTCCACTGTGCTCCAAAAAGCTCCCTGTAGTTCCACTCCTCAAGCCCATCTTTGCTTTCATACCTCAAGCATTGTTCCTAGCAGAACATTGGACATCATAAATGTCCCAGGTGGATCCCATGTACTCCAATGTCCCACTCACATGACTCTATCGCCACCCCTTAAATCAGGCACTGGGTCCCTCTCTAGTCTTTGATCTTCAGCACCTTGCTGATGCTGTTCTTTAGTTTAGCTGCCTCTGTACTGTCATGTGTGAAAATCTGCCTGGGCATCCCTGCTAGATCCTAAACTGGAACAGGGCACATGGAGCCATTAAAAGCTCAGCGCATAGCTGGCACATATTTGATAAGACTCTGGTAAGGACTGTCCTTATTAGTGCTGAAATTACTCCTGTGTAGGTTTTTCACCGTAATACAGTGTTCCAAGGGGATCTGGGAATGTTTGGGCTAACAACTGAACTCTGAAGAAGGTCATGAAAGACATTGTTGTTTCAGCCTTGCTTTCTTGGGTCAGAAGGAGGCCATGTTGGGAGAATGCTCAAGCAACACTGTGAAAAGGGTGATATGGTATGGGACTGAGGCTTCCTGACAACAAACATGCCACTTGACAGCTGTGCAAGTGATTCAATTTGAGTGGCCCATCCAGTCCCCCATCAGACCTTCTATCATGGCAGCCCAGGTGACATTTTGACTGTACACAGCCACCTGAGAGAGACAGAACCAGAGCCATTTCTGAAGCTCTGACCCATAGAAGATACAAAATAAGTGCTCACTCTCACCTTACCCCTCCATTTCAGAGTTTGTTACATGAAGCAGACCACTGATAGAGGACCACTGTTTGGTTTTAGATGTTATAGGTCTGGTATTTTCATTCTGACATTTTTTGGTAGATGACAATTCTATGTGTTAATGTCAAGAAGTCCACACGAGAGTGAATTTATTGGGGGAACTGACAACTTGTTCTAATCCCTACAAAGCCATCCTGAGAGTAACTGGGTCCTGAGTCTTGGGGATGAACAGCTTTGCTCTCTAAGTGAAAGCCAAGGTTGGTAGAATGCTGGAGTGAGTGTTCACAGAAAGCCACAGTTTTGTTTACTAAGGACTCACTCTATTAAACTTAGCAATGGTTGGAAGTGCTTCTCATGTTCCAGAACACAGTTAGTCTAGAAAATACTTATACTGTCTAGGTTTAGGCATTGATTATTGTTCAATTTTTACTTTTTGGTTTTGATTTGGAGCAGTGTTAAGAATTAAACCAGGATTTGGAACATGCTGGGCAAGTACTCTACACTGAGGTACATTTCTGGTCCTATAAAATGTTCTATATTCGGCCGGGTGGTGGTGGTGCACGCCTTTAATCCCAGCACTTGGGAGGCAGAGGCAGGTGGATTTCTGAGTTCGAGGCCAGCCTGGTCTACACAGTGAGTGTCAGGACAGCCAGGACTACACAGAGAAACCCTGTCTCGAAAAACCAAAAAAATAATGTTCTATATTCATAGTAATATTATGTATAATCAATATAGGATAGAATACATATAAACATCACCCACAATAACTGGAGGTTTATCACTTTCCCACACAGTCTTATTAAATTTTGCCTTATCTACTTGGAGACTATCGTTTGGTCACACAAATCCATCAGTTTTCAGGGAGAACTCCCTCCTCTGCCTTCTTAGAGGAGCCAGAGCCTGTGATTGGGTGTGGTATTGTGTCTCACTGTGTGATGAGTAGATCTAAGCCCTCAGCTTGGACAGGCTGCTGAGCTTGTAGGAGCAATGTCTCCTTTGGGATCTAGAATCATGTGGCTTTAGAGGCCTCTCTCTCCACCTCTCATTGTGTCATTGGATGACCATGAGAGATCTGGTAACAGGCATGAGCATGAAAATCTTGGAGAGGGTTAACAGGCTGGTGGCCTTGACACCTCTTGTTCCACTGGCTACTTCTTACTGTGTTTTGGTTGATGGTCTTGTTCCATTCCTGGAAGAAGGGATGGACTCATGGTAGCTCAGGGCTATTTCTCTAGACAGAAGACTAACCTCAGGGTGTGGGCTGGGAGGGGGCCACTGTGCTCAGGAAGCAGTCAGGGTCCTGTGACTGTTTCATTGTCACTTTGGGAAGAAACACCTATGTTTTGGGAGCTTCATCTAGCAACCCTGAAGTTCCCACACCTTGGTGAGCTAGCTAGTGTCCCAGAGGGGAAGCCACGACCCTCCCCCACTTTCTTACCCAAGCTTTTCATCCCTTTCCCCCATTTTCCTCACCTTAGCCAGGGTGAAGAGCAAAGCCAAGAATAACACAGAGAGAAAACAAACACACGTGCACATAAATGCTCAACAGCAAGCAGAGGCTTGATAAGAACTGTAAGCTTCTAGTGGGAAGGAAATAGCAAAGTAGATTAAGAATAAAGGACCCAGTGGGGAGTGGGAGGGGGGCTCAGGTATGGAGGAAAAAGGTAATTAGGTGTGATTACCATTCTAGAGCATGCCAGGCCTAACTTAGCAGGTCCTTGTTCTCTGCCACCATGGAAGTTTCTAGAATCCAGATGGGCCCCAGTAACAGTTTATTCAACTATAAAAATGAGTCTTTACTCTTTCAGAACTGTGCTTCTCAGTCTGCTTCCAAGAAGCCAAAGTCATCCATCCCTGATAGCCAGCACTGACAGCCATCATTTACCAAGTGTCTGTCACACCTGAGTCATCACACAGCTAATCCTTTCTCGACTGCACAACCGTTGAAGGCATGTGTTCTTAGCATCCTTCACAATGCTCAGATAAAGGAGCAGCTAAGCAGAGGCTGAGAGATGAGCCCAAGGCCACACAGATGGCAAGCGTCTACATGATTTGAGCCCAGTTGTGCTGCAAGCAAACACCTTTGCCTTCTGCCATGCAGAAGCCTACCATGTCTAGTTTGGGGACAGCGAAATCTGAACTTTTCTCTCTGAAGGATGACTGTCTCTTACTTAAGGATTTCATTTGAGGCCATCATGAGGGATGTGCCTCATGTGACTGAGAACCACACTTGTAGATAACTAATGGGGTAGGTGGCTCAGAGCTCTGTGAAAGGAGAGGTGTGGACAGAAAGTCGTGAGACCCTGTGGGTGCTCCATCAGAGGTCTTTCTAGGAGCAAGGCCTTATCTGAGCAGTGGGGGATGGAGGGGGGTTTATGGGACCCCACATCAACCTACCTCATTTGAATCTGGATTTCTAGAATTCGTTCCATAAATGTGTTTAACCTGGATCTTGGGGGTTATCAGCCAGCTTGTCCCTAGAGGCACCCAATAGCAGTGGCTAATCTGCTTAGGGCTCATGGCAGACCATCTCTGGGACTCCAGTCTCCTCCTGGAATGCTTTCATCCAGTGGTTGTGAGGACCCAGGGAGGCACACCTGCTTTCTGGACCACTGTTGGCCAGTGTGAGCAAAGCAGAATCCAGAAAGAACAACTGTCCCAAACAGGGGTCTTGGGAAGATGAGACTGGCCCAGGAGTCAGTCTACCTTCATGGCTTTGTGAAGGCCTATGTTCTTAAGGCACCTTCCATGAGACCTCTGAGAACAGTCTCTCTGATCTCCTATGACATCCCTGGCATTCGCCAGGCCTCATAGCCTATTTCTTGTCTCAGGGACTCCTAATCCAACGAGGTAGGCAGGGCTTGGAAAAGCATGCCATTTTGCAGATCAGGAAAATAAGGCACACGGGGGAGCCTGTGCCCAGGAGCATGCCCAAGGCTGTCTAGCCCCTGTTAGATTGCAACGCCGTTGACTTGTGCAGGACTGCCTGGCTGACAGAGGACCCTTGCTGGATATACTGCACCCACCGCTGTCCTTGCTTCCCTAGTCTTGGAAACGGGAAATTGAGTGTATAGATGGTGTTAAGGGGACAAGATGGCTTAGGGTGGCAGGCACACTGAGGTCTTTGCAAGACCCGTTGCTCCTAGGATAACTTGGTGTGCGGGGGACAGACTCTGTGTTTTCTATGTCTGTGTCATTCTAAGGACACCGCCAAGCCCGTGACCCAGTAGATGTTACACACACGATCAGCTCAGCATGGTGTAGTGCCCACTCCTCACTGAGGAGCTACTGAAAGGAAATGGTTCTGGCAGGGGAGGAGAGTTGGTTTTCTTCAAGGGTGGTTCTCGGTAGGTTGGCCATGCTCTAATGGATTGCTCCACACCCGTGAGTTTATTGGGTGACCAACAGTGGGGTGTAGGAGGCTCGGAGCCCCATGCTAAGTTAGACTCGGTAGGTTATTAAAAAAAAAAAAAAAACTGGGAGGGGATGGGAGCTAGAAAGTGATCTGAGAAGAGTTAATAGAAGGAATGGAGGAAATATAATTAAATATGTATTGACCTGCATGTATGAAATCTTAAAGAACAAAACCACTATATTAAAATTAACTAATAAGTCGACTTTAAAGAGATTGGCCAGGAGAAACAAAGAGATATCAGTAATAGACGCGGACCAACCCCAGCACACTGCCTTGGGACCCCAGATATTTGAACACTGCCTTGCCTACCACTCATGAGGCATTTGTTTTTAAATTCATTCTGGTCACATTTTCTATTGGTATCGGGAAGCTCATTTGCTGGGATTTGAGAATCACACAGCTAGGAAACCGTGGAGTGCTGCTGTTTCCTCATCTGCCGAGGCTGCCGTGGTAGTGTGACTTGGGAGATGGGTCTATTACTATGCTGGGCAATGCAAGTGTCTCCCAGACTGCTGCTCAGCTCAGCAAACCTGAGCCTCAGCATGCTGCTGCCCTCTGCCAACCCCCTGGGAAGGTGGCCCAGCCAGCAGGTTTCCTCTACCTGTCTCTAGCTCCCAGCTCCTCTATGCCCAGCCCTCGAGCATGACAGCCACCTGGTAGGATTAGTGGTTGTCGTGGGGGGCAGATGGGTGCTATGCAGGGGCAGGTGGAACGTAGGTTTCCTCTGGAGACCCAGGAATTGGACAGTGACTGCACCCTTTCAGAAGGCCTTTGCTCTCCACAGTCTTCAGGCACGGAAGTAGGCAGTGGGCTAGGTGGGAAGCGGGGTGAGGAGTCCTGGCTCAGGCCATTTGTTTTGGGTGTGCCTCACCCTGGCTTTGGAAGATTCTCCAAGCAGAATGGCTACACCCTTTAGCCCCAGGATGCCCCTAAGCCTCGGATGCCCCAGAGGCTAGGGCCAGACATGTAGGTTGGGAGGCTGGGCAGAGCTACTTCAACTTCTATTCTGTGCCCCACCTGTTGCAAGCACCCTGGGCAGAGTGCCCACACTGGGTGAAGCTAGTCACACCTGCTCTGCCACCTTGCCAGGACATGCCTAGAGCCTGCAGCCCCCAGCTCAGCTGGGCCTGTGCAGCCCCCTGGGCTTTGGAGCCACTGCATGTCCTTAGAAGTCCTCCCCATTGCATACGGTGCATCCCCTTTCTCCCTTGCCGTGTCAGAGCTATAGTGGAGGCAAGACCCAGGGATCAGGTACTGCTGGGTCCTCCTTCCAACCATAGGCAGGTTTTATATGAAGGCCTTGGGTTTGCCTTCTGTGATAGGCACCCAGTACTCAATTCATGCTCTGTTCGCCCCAAAGTTAAGGACTGTTGCCACTCACACAAGAGAACTGCCTCACATCCACACTTCTCGTGGATTATCCTAGGTTCTCTTTAGACAGAGGATTTGGATAGAGCATATGGTGAGATGTGTACGTTCCTGCAATCCTTGCACTTGGGAGCTAGAGGCAAAAGCATCTCAGGTCCCAGGCCAGTTTGCACTGTGAGTTCCAGCCAGCGTGTAATCCTACCTCAAAAAGAGAAATGGAGGCAGAGATGGAGACAGAGGTGATAGTGATTGAGGAGGCACACACTCATGGAAGGTCTCATGGCCTTCATTGAACGCCGGAGATCACAAGCGCCCGACACGGACTCTGTCCACCGCATCAAGCTGTAGCTTCCATCAGTTCACCACCACCCCCATAACCACCTCCTATTCTGCCGCTCCATCTGCTCCACACCTGTCTTGCCTTTGCAGATCAAATGTGCTCCCTTCAAACTGAGCTTTTTGTTATTTCTTCAACCTTTACTGATTACAGGTGGGGTAGGGTGGTGAGGACAGCTGTTTTCTTTGAAGAAACATTGCACATTTTTTCACTCAGAATAAAGAACTCAATACTTGTGTTTATTATAGGTGACTGCCTGAACCAGAGAACTCCTTGGGAGGCCTTTAAAACCTTCTTACATCACAGAAACTCTAGATGAGATGATGGAATAAATCACCAGCATCTATAGACAGTTCCAAGTTATCCCGGTGGTGTGATACTGACCCATCTCAGAGTACTCTGTCTATGCTGGAGGCACATGCAGCTGTCCCGATGACTGGTCTCAGGAGCACCACTCCTGTGTGCCATCTCCATCCCCTGCCTCAGGTTCCTAGTGAGGAGGCAGGGGACTTAACACTGGCCAGAAGGGAGAGCTGTGACAAGCGTGTCACAGCCAGAGCAGAGAAAGTCACAGGGCATGAGGAGGTGAGACTGATCATCCAGGAGTGCACTCAGTGGAGAGAGCCTCAGTCCCTCTAGGGAAGAGACCATAGTTAAAAGTCTCAGATCTGCTCTGCGATAGATTACTGCTGTGACCCTGGACCAGACAAGTCTCTCTGGGAGCTGTCGTGTTTTCTCTGCTGGTCTAGGAGGTTGTGAGGTCTGGTGGTTCTGTGGCACCCTCCAGATAACCCACCATTTTGATAACATGACGGGTCCTTTCATTCCCAACTCACGACTAGCTCAACTTTGGATGTTGGGGTGATGGTGGTAGTGGGGTGTTTCTCGATATGAGTTTTCTCTGATTTGACTTTCCCTCACCCTAGGTCTTTCAGGAACTCGGGCAGGTCACACAGATCTGTAAGTACATATGGGACATTTAGATGAGTGTGGTACACAGTCAAGGTGGCATGTCATTTGACCTCGCCGTCTCTGGGGCTCGGCTAGTGATATCAAGACTAGCTGTACTCCCCTCCTCTGCCTGGAGGAAGGGCGAGAAAGTCTTCTTCCCTCCTCTTAGAGGCCAAGGGTGTTTGCAGTGCTGGGGTGGCTTGCTTTTTGCAATGGGCAAATGTTTGTTGTGAACAACCCCAGCCGTGTGGGACAGGGGCACAGACAGGGACAAAAACATGCTGACCCCGTGCTGACTGCAGGTGTGCGCACCAGGCGCAGTACGTGGGAACAGGGTTCTCTTTAGAGGCCCTCCTATTTCCACTGAATCCAGCTGGTTCAGAGCAGGAGGATTCATGTTCTGGCTTAGTTGCTGGTCATTTATTTTACTGGGGGGGGGGGGCGGTTGCAGATTATCCTTTTCAAAACCCGTTTGAGGTAGTTATTGTCACCATGGCCATCTTTATTCAAATGGGGCACTGAGGACAAGCTGGGTCTTGACAAGAAGTGCGGCTCTGCATTTCTCATGCAAGTGGCCAGGCTGCCTCTCCATGCTGTGTCTTTAGGCAGATGGTAGGGGCTCTACCAGGGAACCACATCAAAGGCATGAAGCCTTCAGGAAGCCAGGGCTTGGGACAGGGGAACAGAACATTCTGGAAGGGAGGAAAGCATGCACGAGGTGAGGCACAGAAGCAGAGCAAGCACTGCACATGCGCACTTGTGGACAGGACTAGCGAGTGTTAGGCACAGAGGCAGAGAAAGCACTGCACATGCGCACATGCGGGCAGGAACAGCGAACGTGCTAGGCTCAGAAGCAGAAGGCAGATGAGCTCAGGGACATACAGACCTGGACAGAAGACTTCGTATAATTCTATCATAGTCAGGGCTGGAAAGTGAGGCAGGGGGATGAGTGGACCCTCCAAACGTCTGGGCTCTGTTCAAGAGGCCACACAAGGTTCTGGGATAGGAGGGATGAGGCTGGCACTGCACTGCATTTGAGGAAGGGATGGGCCAACAGGCAGGCTGGAGACGGGAAGGGCAGCCAAACCCTTAGGAGAGCCTTCCCGCCCCGGCAGCTGCTCCCATTACTCACAACCTTTCCTGCCTTCCCTTGCCCCAGACCTCATGCAGGATCTGGTCAGGGAGGGCCTCTCCGATGGCAACAGCTGTGGGAGGAAGGAGACCAGAATCATGGACCCAGCCTGCCACAGGTGTGCAATGTCTCGGTTACGCCCCAGTGCTTGAAAAACACTCTGGTCTCCTTGCTATTGTCGTCTCAATTTGGAGAGAAAGGCCACATGAGTGGCAAAGCTGGATGGTCAGGAGATCCAACCCGGCCTGTGTTTTCCAAAGGAAGTAAAACCTCAGATTTGCCTCCAAACTTACATTTTTCTTCTAAGTAAATGCCCTCTACCACGAGAACCGCCTAGTATTTGGCTGGGAAAGAACATACTGCAATTTCCAGGCTTAATTGCACAGCTATGTGTAATATCATTATATAGAACTTTTATTGCCCTGAGAAGTCCAAGTACTTCCTCTTCCTATTTATACGCATGCCCAGTCTCCCCCGGGCCGTGATTTCTATCCTTGCCCATTGAGGGCTATTTGGTACAAGGAACCCTTTCTAAAGAGAGAGCGATGAGACCGTGAGCTGGACACTCTACTGCCTCAAGCAACTCCAGTCACTGACCAGGTCCACAATCACTACCGAGGGACTGACCTGGAGGATGTCTAAGATCTGGGATGCCTTACAAAACATCCAACCCTTGTTCACTGAGCAGGGAAAGCTAACCCATAGCACAATATTACAGAGCAACAGGAGGCAATAAGGAACCCAGATAGGCATGGCCTGCTGATGCCAGTCTTCTCTCCCTCATATTTGCCTGTAGCCACAGAGGTTCAGCAAAGACCAGAATCTGGAATCTGGAGAGCTACTATCATAGAGAAACCACCCTCCCCCCCCCCCCCGTGCATACATTCCCACCCCACTCCCCACCACTGCCAACCCATTCTCTCTGAGCATTTTGATCCTCAGACAGTCATAAATCACAGCGAAAATATTCTCCAGGCATGGAATTTTCCCCAGCCCACCCTACTCAAGGAAACCTGCCAGATCCAGGTCACCCATGAGCTAGAGTTAGTGCAGAGTTTCCTCTAACCCGGGGCAGCTGCTTCCCCGTGATGTCTCCAAATCAGAAATGGTGAAGAGAAAAAAAAAAAAAAAAAAACAAGACCACAAGGTTAGAACCGAGCTGGCAAACCATCACTTGCAGATGTGACTGGGTATTTTCCTATGCTAACAGCAGACAGACACACAAATGTACTAGGTTACTTCACTCACTTGGCACCAGAACAGAAACAATACCCAGGTCAGAAGAAACATGTAGGGTCCATAGCAAGGAAGTTCCAAATGCAACTGGAGCACTTTGAAAAGATTTGCTTAGTTAATAGAAAGATTGATCCTATGCTCGGATAGCCAGTTCACCCCAAATCATTTCTTAAGTGCAATACAATCCTGACAAAGGCATCAGTAAGGATTTCCACTGAAGCTAAGTAAGCTTTTAAATGAACTTTCTCAAGTTCATATAAAAAAATTTGAGATAAGCCAAGAAGATTTTGAATGTTTGATGTTTGAGAGGAAAGGGGATATAGACTGTTCTAGAGTAGTCACCAGGTAAGAGAGTACAGGAACAGGGAGAGAACAGTGGAAAAGCACTTATCAACACGAATTCATGTATGTAAGAATAAAACACGCTGCAGAGACGGAACTCTAAATTGTGCTTTAACATGGATTTCACAGAGAAGAATAAGAAAACAAACACAAACACCTCCACACATGGGGGAAATCCCCAGCATTGCTCAGGATGTAGAGACTGACAGCTCAGTGGTTATGAGGACCTGGTGTTCTGTTCCCAGCATTATGTCTGGCCACTTACAACTGCCTGTTATTCTGAGGATCTGATGGCCTCTTCTGGCCTGTGGGGATGCCTGTACATCTGCAGTACACACAGACACATACATGCACAGACACACAGACAGACACAGACACATACACACACATACATACATACACACAGACACACATAAATATAGACACATACAAATATAGACACACATCAACACACAGACACCCAGACACACCCAGACAAATACAGACACACACACACACACACACACACACACACACACACACACTTGGATTTTTCACCAACTACAAAAAGCATGGTGCTTAGCCCAGGGCTCGTCTTTAGAGGTTTGGTTTTATTTTTGCAGCATTTGATCATTATTGGTTCTTTCTTTCTTTCTTTCTTTCTTTCTTTCTTTCTTTCTCTCTTTCTTTCTTTCTTTTTCTTTCTTTCTTTCTTTTTCTTCTTCTCCTCCTTTTCCTCCTCCTCCTCTTCCTCCTCCTTCTTCTTCTTCATCTATTTTTCTATTTGCTAACTCCCATGAATAACCTGGATATCTGCAGGTACCCGAGGAGATATCTGTGGTGAGACCCGGCTCTGGCCCTGAGAACATCTTGTTGGATACAACCTAACAGAATATTAGCCCAGAGCCTGTCTACTACCCAAGCAACAACTTTGTGGCTGGATAGGTTGGCCATGCAGATCTGGGTCACCCCAGCACAGGATTCCAGACACAGGAGGGTATCCTTTGCTCATGCATTTGTTACATAGCTACAAAGGACATGGTGACAGAGGAGTCACGAGGCAGTTTTAACATCATCTGATCTTCAGGGTCTCGGGAGGGCTTGGCTTCTGAGGATGTTGCAATGATGACTGCCTTGGTGCCTTCCAGTGACCTCCCTGTGGTATATCACACACACACACACACACACACACACACACACACACACACACACAGTGGCATATGACTGCTCATTCATGATCTTTGCTTCACAGAGCGGCTACTGAGCTCTAAGTCTGAACTGGCTGTCCTGGATGGTATCCCTTCTCTACTGTTTCCCAGAAATCTGTTGAAGGCATTCTGTTATCTCAGTTCTGAATCTAGGTTGGATGCTATCTCTTTCTTTAAAGTAGGCCTCTGAACTGCCCTCCAAACATACCAGGTCCATTGTGCCCTGCACGCCTGTTTCTTAAATTCACTTACACCTTTTAATCCCTCACCTATCCTTTAAAAAAAAAAAAAAAGATCTACATTGTTATGTACATAAATGTTTGCCTCCATGTGTGTATTAGCACCATATGCATGCAGTGCCCACGGAGGCCAGAAGAGGGCGCCAGATCCCCTGGAGCTGGAGTTACTGATGGTTGTGAGCCACAATGAGGGTGCTGGGAACTCAACTTCTGTCCTATGTGAGAGAAACAAGTGCTCTGAACCGCTGAGGCTTCACTCCCCTCTCGTCCTCCCTGTTCTGTCAAGATTCAGTGTTAGTCAGTCAGTCTTCCTTCTTTCCTGACACCGTCTTCTCTAACCCAGGTGACTCCATGTCAGGGCACATAGCCTCTCTGGTGCCCAGTGATTTTTACCTCCTGATATTCCTCCCACGGTATATCTGGAATGGGCTGTGTGCCCTGGAGAGGCAAAGGAGGGGAACTTCCATGGCTAGCTCATGTGTGAACTGCCTCTTCTATGAGGCTGCTTTTTCCCTTGGAACTCTTTGTGGAGGAGCCTGTTACCAAGCCCAGTGATTAAGTAACAGAAGGGAGATGAACTGAGGCTTTCTTCTATCAACAAACACCAACTGGACAGCTATACAAATGTCTGGGCTCTCATGACGACTTGTCCTTCTGTCCCAACAAGGCCTGTAGATGACCGAAGCCTCAGTCTCTAGATTGCAACCTCATCAGAGTCGAAACCAGAGCTCCATAGTTGAGCTGCTCCTGAGCTCCTCACTATAAATACTTTCTGTTGTCTTAGGCAGCTAACGCTTTTGTTACGCTGCAAAAGGATTGGTGAGGAATCAAAAGGTGAAGCTAGGAAACAGGTGTGCAGGGCGAAACGGACCTGGTGTGTTTGGAGGACAGTTCAGAGGCCTACTTTAAAGAAAGACAGAGACAGCTAACAACACACACTAGTTAACTCAGCTCTGGGAGCCAAGATGTCTGTTTTCTTTCTTGCTAATTTACTATCCCATCTATGTTTTTGTGTGTTTAATCTTGCCTCTCTGAAAGGACAGTAAAGACTAATGTATATTAAGATTTGTGTATATTCTATGTCCTATCATGCTTAGTGAGAGCTGGGGGTATTCTCACTGACCTTCTAGCTTACTGTGTGTGAAAAGAAGGCGATTGAGTTCTAGAGAGAGCCTGCACATGCCAGCATACGTGCTTGCTTGTCCCGTGCCCTCTAGACATTGCTAGGGCATTAGTGAGGCTGCTAAATGTCCCCATACTGGGACCTTGATCTCCACTGTGGTGACACTGAACTGGTATAATCTATGAGATAGGGCCTAAAGCAAGTTGATTAGGTTAGGTTACCTGGGGGTACAATTCTCTGAAGGAGAATTGTAGACCCTGAGGGGTCATTCCTATAAAAGTGGGTTGTTTCAAAAACAAGAAGATGTGCCTGTCCCATAAGTTTCTCTGATTTCCTGTCTCATCATGACTGTGCCCTACTCTGATGCTATAGTCAGTGACTATATAGTGAGATAGTCAGAGGGACTGACCAGAGCTAGCCAAATGCCAGCACTATGCTCTTGAAGCTTCAGGACTATGAACTAAATAAACCTCTTGTCTATAACATACCCAGACTCGGGTATTTTATTACAGCAACAGAAAATGGACCAGAGCAGTATATGAACAATGTGTCGCACTTGTTTACATATAGGATACTTACAGACTCACACCTAAGACACAAAACTCACTATTACGCCCAAGCATGTCCACGTGAGAAGTTCCAAATATCTTTGCATGTCGGGAGGAAGGGGAGGAGGGCCTGAGGGCTGCTATTATATCCACTGCCTTACATGATTTATTTACCCACTCCACACCCTTTCCAAAAATATTTCCTTTAAAACCAGAGTGACAAGCCCCCTTTCAACTTTTCCCGATGGTCAGTTCTAAATAGATGGTATGCTTAACCCCACACAACAATTTAGGAGCTTAAGAATAAAAAAGAAAGTGCTGGGTGTGGGGCTGCGGCAGCTTCTGGAAGGGCCCTGGCCCAACACCTCCTGGAGCCACCTGGTCCATCCCTAGACACACCTCCCAGTCCCTAAAGACAAAACACAAGAGGACATGACCCTTCCTGCTTGGTCTCTGGCCCATTTGTAAGCCTGTGGGAGATATTTCTAGGCCGACGAACACGGGGGAAGCGGAGGAGAGCTGTGTCGTATGAAGCCTTCTGGACAGTTCAGGGCCAGCTCTGGCCTGGTGGGTGGAGGTACCCAAAGATGCAATTAGTATGGAGCCCATCCTCTCCCACAAGACCATTTTGTCCCAGGGAAATAAAGCACCGGCTTATCCGCCCTCTGATTTGGGTTGGATGAGATGAATTTTTAGCTTTTTCTGGGGAGTTTTTGCCAGCGGGGAAGGCAGCAGGGAGAGGGAGGGTATTAGGACTAAGCAAACACACTCCAGTTCTTCAAAGCAAGGAGTGTGCTGTACAGGCACATGCGCACCACCGGGGGGGGGGGGGTGGAGGGGGAAATCTAGTCTCACGCATGCGCACTGCTGGGAATGTCAGCTAGCACTCCCACCAACCACGTTCTTTTTGACCTGTCCCTTTCTCCTTAGCTCCTGTCTTCCAGGGCATCCCATGCTTAGGCTGCCTGCCTGTTTGCTTGCCTCTTACTGGTTTTTATTGATTGCCAGCAAGCCCAGTTTCCAACACTTTAACATTGTTCATTCCATCCTGTTGGTTAAAATGCAGTCCACCACCACCACCTATGCCTAACCCTAGCTCACTCCTTAAGTGCTCATGTAGCTCCTCCTCCAGGAAGCATCCCTGAACTAGGTGTCTATCCTTCAGCATCCTTCCTTCTGTCAAAAGCATAGGGCATACAAGAGAAGAGCGTTAAAAATTTTTTTTAGTGGTTTCTCCGTGCCTGCCTCAAGATGGGGGCATAGGCTGCTCCAGCACAGGACAGGACCTGTGGATTCTCCTTAGTAGGTACCAGTGTCTGTGGATCGAGATGCAGAACACATTGGGTTGTTCTTCCTGAAGGAGCCTCACCTCTGCCATAATGAAGAGGGAAGGGCTTGGGAGGAGGAGGGATGAGGAGATGGTTAGGGCGGCACAGGTTTTGCCATTCCGAGAGGGCAACAGACACCAACATACATCATCCATCTGCTTACCTGTGGCAATGAGAGTGACATGCTAAACCAGATCATGTATTAAATAAAGGTGGACCAAATCTCTGCAGGAAACAAAACAAAACAAAACAAAATTCTAATTCTCCCAATTAAACACTTTGTAAATCAGTAGAGAAAGGATTTCTTCGGAGCTGTTGGGGACCAACAATGCTTCAGTATGGTGATAATTCCAGGGCAGCCACTGTGGAACATTCCACTTGGTTCCTTAGCACAGTCTTCCCTTTATCCTGGGGGATAGGAGCCCAGACCTACCCAGAATGCCAGGACTGTGGGAGGCACGCCCACACTCAGCTTCTCCTATATGCAGGGACCTGTACTAGAGTTCGGCTTCGAAGTTAGTCAAGCACGAGATGAGCAGTAACAACACAAGAGAGTAATTATAACAGTATGTTGTAATAAAGGTTATTGAATAGGTTTGAATTCTTCATTTCTGGGTGTTTCTAGTTAATATTTCAGAACAGTGGCTGACCCTGGGTAACTACAGCTGCGGAGGAGGACAAGTCAAGTATTATTGCAGCTGCAGTCAGAGATGCGAGCAGACCCCTCAGACGGGGCTGGACGCCATGGGAAGGCACAGAAGGATAGTCTTTTGAGGACCTACTATGTGCTGGGTAGTGATCTGGCTCTTTATTATCTCAGTCCTTGTGAGGCTGTAAGAGTTAAGCCGGCCCACTGAGAGCGGCCATGGTTGTAAGGACTGAGAAGACTGACAGAAAACATCAGATATGGCCTGGCCGTATCAGGACTGGATGGTTTCATGGTTGAAGATGTGGAGGCTTGGAGAATGACAAGAGACATCTGCCTGGTTAAAGTAGAGAGTACTCCAGTGGGGCCAGAATGTGGATGCTAGCCTGGAAGCTGTACCATTTACCCGGGGCCTCACTGTCCACCCTACTCAGCTCTTTATTGTGGAAATATGTCCAGGCAACAAGAGGTGGAAGGAACTGGGCTCTCTGTCTTCCTGTGCCCCAGAAAGGGCTCTAAAAACATCACCTTCACCTTTAAGCAACCTTCTCCGCATCTTGCTTGTCAACCCCAGAGGTGAGATCAGGCCTCCATATCCCCAGGATTCTCTTGGCTTGTACTTTGAATGTCTCCCATTCCACAGATCTCCTTCATTCAGGGCAAGCTGTGACAGTTGGTCACCCAAGATGGTTTCTACCCTCTTGTCCACACCACCCACTTTCTTGGCCTTTAAAGATGACACGGCTCCGTGAAACACAGTTTCTGAAGCCCACACCCTTGAATCGTTGCCTGCTCCATTGGCTGCCAAAGAATTCCTGTCACTTGTATTGCTCAACCCTGGCACCTTTCCACCTTAGCTGTGAGGGGACAGTCCCTTGCCTGCCTCCAAGAGGACAAAGAAGGCAGAAGGTAGGAAGACAGAATGATGGAAATGGGAGGAAGAAAGAGGAGGTGAACAAAACTAAAGTATAGGGAAGGGGAGTGAACAGAGGGAGGGACAAGGAGAGAAAGCCAGAGTGACAACATGGATGACACACAGATGCCAAGGCCTGGACTGGGTGGGTCCATGGGTGTTTTATGGGGCTGTGGGGTTACCAGACTCAGTATTATCATTTTGACTTTCTGGAGCTTACGAAGTTTGAGGGTGAGGACCTTCATAGCAGCAACCCTGAGGGACTCTTGTGTACCTCTAAGAATGTCCCTGGTCTCTAGTATGTGGCATGATTTTAAGTGTTCCTTAATAAGGATGGTGACACTTGTGATATTGATCTCTGGCAATCCACTCCTTTTAAGTAGGTTTTTCCGAGTCAATGTCAACACATGGTTGGGTAATTATCTTGGAAATTGGAGCAGTGTAGCCAGGAAGATGAGAAGGTGGCCCAATCCCTTGGGAAGGAGAATCAGGATTCATCCATACGTAGGTGGTGCTGGATGAGGTAACTGGAGGGCGTCTTTCTGAGCTCCAACCAACCCAACCTTCTAGCGGCCTGACTTGAGGCTACCCAGCCTGCCTTTCGGCCACTGGGAATTCCTACCAGGAGAGATTTGAACAGGCCACCCAGCCCTCATGTTAGTCTAGGATTTCTGGGTTGATCCGAGAATCAAACGTGAGAGTTCATCAGACCAATGTCTCCTTGGAGAACACAGAAATCTTCAGACCTGGGCCCATCAGTCATGTGGAGTCAGAGAGAGAAGCTAGATCAGAATCATGACAGGTCTCTCTGGGAGGGGGAGTGGAGGAGGACAAAGTGAACCCTGACACCTAGCACTTCTGCTTTATGGAAAATGGCAGGGACCAGCCTAGCACCGAGTGGTGCAGACAAAGTGAGAGTCTCCTGACACTGTCCTCATTCCTAAGTACTAGGCAGGCCTTTCAGGTTGGAAGGGGCCTCAATGTGACAACTTTAATGGTAGGAAGTAGTACTTAGTCTCCCACTGAGGGACAGGTTTCTCCTACTCTCGGTCCCCACAGTGAGCTTGGAAGCTCTTCCCTTGGCCCAGCCAGCCATACATGGACACTAGGGCCATGAATCTTTAGCAACATCTAGACCCATATTACAGCCTTCATTGGCTACTATTGAACCGAATGAACACCCGAATTTCAGATCCCTGTCTGGAATACGTACTGCCCCAAAGCAAGCCCTTCATAAGGGGCCCACATAACTCTGTTTAACTCTGCATGTTCTGGTATCCCGCTTGGCATTTGTTTGGTTTGAGATTTTTGTGGTTGTAAATTACTTGTTTTGTTTTTTTTTCTGAAACAGGGCCTCATGTAGCTCTCTGGATTTGAACTTGTAGTGGAGGGTAGCCTTGAACTATGATTGTTCTGCCACCCTCCCCACCCCCCAGAGGTTCCAGATGGGCACTGTGAGGTCCTAGTGTGGTCGCTCTGCCCTGCCTCTGGTCACACCTGCCAAAGTGGGGTGGCTCACACAACTTGAAGAATACGAGCATAAAGCTGAGCTTTCCAAACCTTCTAGTCCTAAAACTCACAGGGAATGATCTTTTTATGGCACACAGGAGTCCAAGAGTTCTCAGGAGGGGCTGAAAACTCAGCTGACAAGAATCCCGAGGGGTGGGGGGGGCGGTGTCTGCCACCACCTGGGAAGCTCAGCAATGGACAGTTTGAGGACAGAAACCTGTGAGCCCAACCTAGGACTTCTCAGTATGGTTTCCCTCTGTGGCTCCTGGAAAAGTGACCCCATGTAAGGGCATGTTTGGTAGCAGAGATAGGGAGAGCAGGGCAGGACGTCTCCCGACCAACTCCTTTCCCTGGGGTTATCTCAAGGTAAGGCACTGTTGGCTATGCCCTCTGCCCATGAGCACATAACCCTCTTCCTGTTTAAGGCCTCTTGCCTCCAGCACGTGATATTGGTTCTCTACCTACTAGCTGGGTACCATCTTCTGACTAGGCCCAACTTTTGAAACCCAGGCCACATGTCACTAGAGGATTTATAACCCTTCAGGGCATCCCTGGGACCTAAGCTCCACCATCCCTGGTTTGTGGTCCTGCCTCTAAAGGCCAGCATCTTCCCATAGCTCATCTTATCCTGTCTCTTTGGATCAGTCTCTGGCCAATAGCACATCACATGTGAATACTCAACTGATGAGATGTAGACAGCCCCCGGGGACTAGGGGTGAGGTGCTACAAACAAGAACAGTAATCATAACCGGGCTTTGATTTAAAGAGAAAACTCACTTCACATGTCATATTTAATGCAGAGCAAGAGATGAGTGTGTGTGCACCATATGTGCAGATTATGGCATTAACTGCAAACCAAAGCATAAATGAAGCAGCTACAAATTTACCGACACCAGCAGGACCCAGATATTGATCCAGGGAGTTGGCAACAACAGAGAGACCTCAAGATCTTTCTTCCACCCAGAGAGAGAGTCAACCTGAAGAAGGGTCCTCTTTCAGCCCTGTATGGGACAGGAGGCCACTGTGAGTTAAAGGTCAAGTTTAAAACCTAGGTCAGTTCTCTGCCAAGTTGTGTGACTTGGAAAGAATGGCCTCCTGAGTTACAGGTTCCTTCTGTGTCTGAAGGATTTAGGTTTTACCTAAAATGCCCATCCACGGTGGCAGAACTGGCCACAGGCTACTGGGCTGCTCTTCCTTCTACTCTCTGTCAAGGGTTGTAATGGTCAGTTTTCCGTATTAACAGGTATTTGGTCCAGTACAAATAGATGTTGCTGTAAAGTATTTTTGTTTTTTATTTTTTTATAAAGATAAAATTACCATTTAGATTTAGCAATGGAATAAACCCCTTCAAACATCTATGGATACCTATTCTTTCTTTTCTTTACAAAGAAGCAAAAAATACACACATACACACACAAAATGCATCTTCAACAAATGCTTCTGGTCAAGCTGGGTCAGAATGACAACAAAACCACATCTATCACCCTGTACAGAACTCAACTCCAAATGGATCAATCATCTCAACTTAAGATGAGATACTCTGAGTCCTACAGAAGAGAAAGTAGGTGATAGATTTGAATTCACAGGTACAGGTAAGGATCCCAGTAGCACAGGCGCTAAAGCCTATCAGTAATTGGGACCTCACAAAGCTAAGTAGCTTCTGTACAGCAAAAAATCTCCATCATTTGGACAAAGAATGGGGGGGAAAAGCAACCTTCACTAATTACACATCGGACAGAGCGTTAAGATATATAAAGAGCGAACCGCCGGTGGCTCGGCCCTTAAGGCTCCCGCCCGCAGAGGGCGCCCCGTCTCTTGGTGCGCCGGTTCGAGTCCCGCCGTCTCTCCCGTCTTCCCGCGTCATCTCGTGGGGAAAAAAAAAAAAAAAAAAAAAAAAAAGAGTTTTGCCGGGCGGTGGTGGCGCATGCCTTTAATCCCAGCACTCGGGAGGCAGAGGCAGGCGGATTTCTGAGTTCGAGGCCAGCCTGGTCTACAGAGTGAGGTCCAGGACAGCCAGAGCTACACAGAGAAACCCTGTCTCGAAAAATAAACAAAAAACAAACAAACAAACAAAAGATATATAAAGAACTAAAACACAAACAAGCAAACCCCAGAACGTATAGAAAACAACCCTATTGAAAAGAAGAATACAGAACTAAACAGAGCTCTCAGGAGTCAAAACAATGGCTGAGGAACATTTAACAAAATGTTCAACATTCTCAGCCATCAGGGAAATAGAAATTAAAACTACTTTGAGATTTCATCTTACACCAGTTAGAGTGGCCAAGATCAATTAAACAAATGACAGCACATGCTGGCCAGGATGCAGGGAAAGGGGAAACCTCCATTGCTGGTGGGAGTGAACACTAGTACAGCCACTACAGAAATCAGTGTGGAAGTTCTGCAGACAGGCGAGAATAGACCTACCACCAGAGCCAGCTCTACCACGGTTGGATATAACCGAAGGACTCTACATCCTCCGACAGGGACCCTTGCTCATCCATGTTCAAGCCTGCTCTCTTCATAACAGCCAGACATTGGAAGCCACATAGCATCCATCAATGGTGGGTAATGTAAATGTGGTACATTTACACTAGGGAATAGTACTCAGCTGCTAAGAAAAACACAATTACGAAGTTTGCAGGCAAACGGATGGAGCCCAAAACAACCATCCTGAGTGAGGTAATCCAGGCACAGAAGGACAAACACTGCATTTCTCTTATATGTAGACGAGACCTTTGAAGCTTTAGATGCATGTGTTTTGTTTAGAATACCCACAGAGGTTAGAGATGGGGCCCTTCTGTTGACTGACTAAATCTGTGCTCACACTGCTCCTTTGTCAGCAGGCTCGGCCTTATCCAGGTGTCACTGTGGGTGGCACTCCTCTGGCCTTGCCCAACTCTCCCCTGCCTCTATCAGGAAATGCCCTTCCCTTCCTTGTTGCTTCACCTCAGCGCCGGGGCCAGGGGCTGCTGCTGTCCTTGGCTCTGTTCTTTCCTCTACTGGTTCTCATCAGTACAGCAGCAGGATGCCAGCAGCTACCTACAGCGGTGCCCAAGACCCGTCACCTTCCTGCTCTGTCTTCTCCAGACTGAGAACAGCCGTGAGGACTCCCTGCCTGTGGTCAGTGGAAGTACCAGGAAGCCAGTCATTGAATTGTACCATTGACTGTTGCGGACCAGGTTCGGTGCCACACACACATCATTTTGAACTATACTTCTACCACAGTGCAAGGTGCAAGACTCCCATTGCAGGGAGAGTGGGGTCCAGGGCAAAGCTGCCCTTGACATGAGTAGGATGTAGGGGTACCACTGCTCCAGGGGCACAAGTCAGATGGAGGGCTCTGCTACACAGCAGGACTGGAGTTAACAGTGCTATTCTGTGTTCGTCAAAACAGCTAGAAGAGATGGTTTCCAGTGTTTCCCCATAAAAATGATAAATGTTGAAGATGGACATTCTAAATATCTGATATGATCATTCCCTAGGGAGTGCATGACACCATATCCCATAAATATGTACAATCATATGTGGAAATAAAAATGAAATAAAACTTCAAACGGGGGGAGGGGGGAGACCCTGCCTCTCTCCCTCCCAGCTACAAGTTCATCCCAAGTTTGCAACGAGAATTTAAATTTAACGTTTTGTATGAAATTATATAGAGCCAACAAATGTCCCTGCTCTTTCATAGCTTTATTACAGGCTTGTTAATATGTTTGAATAAACCCTTTCTCTTGAAACAATGACAACAACAACGACAACAACAACAACAAAAAGGCCTATATCTGACTGGCTAGAAATGACCTAGAGAAACATTTTTAGCATCTGCAACAGGAATGCAGGGCAGAGATATCCCAGGCACTCACTGGCCCTCTGCGCATGGGCATTAGGCAAAGCCTAAAGAGTCCTGGAATCGTGAGGCTGATCCATAGGCAAAACAACAGAGGCTCATGAAGCAGATGCAACTCACCCAAGCTGTCAGTGCTTCTGTGTAGTGGAGAGAGGACCCCAGGTAACCTCAAGGGACATCAAAGTCATATCACAGAGGCAGAAAGGGACACACCTTTCCAGTCACTCAGCATATGCCCCGTGTGCCAGGCATTGCCAGGCTTGCAGCGGTAAGCAATCCAAGCCACAGTGAATATACAGTGCAGCTAGTCGGGGTGGGTGGGGTCAGGTTGCTGGTCCAGGATCAGAGGCAGCAAAGGGAAGAGGAGGAGGAAGCCTGCCCCATCCTTGTGGGTCTGAGCCAAGGGCACAGCTGGGAAGAGCTGAGCCCATCAGTGTGGGGGCCTGGGACAGGAAAACAAGACCGAAGAGGGGTAGAGAGAATTTATTCTCTGTGGGGAGTGTGTGGTAGAGGTATTTTTAGGATGGGCTGTTCTTCCCATTACCCTAAAACCCCTCCTTGTGGGGAAGAGAGAGGAGGTACTAGATGCTTGGGGGGGGGGGTCAGCTGGCACACTTTGCAGAGAAGGAAGTGGCTCTGGGCACTGTCCTTGGACAAGGGCCCTGGGTATTTGACCCAGGCCAGGCTCCTGCCAGCCGCTTCCCTCTTGGGACTGAAGCCTACTGCCACCCCCCTACCCACTGCCACATCCCCACTCTCCCTTCAGAATGACCTGAAAGGAAGGTTTATAGAGGAAAAGGAATGAAAACGATCCTATTTAACAGCACACACTGGGCGGAGGAACTTCCTGACAGGAACCGGTGTGGAAACCAGGCCCAGCTTGGCCATGGAAAACTGGTTTGGCTCAGGACTGGCCAGAGTGGACAGGGGACCTCGGGCAGCTGTACATCGCAATTAAACTGGCCTCATCCAAGTCCACTTTCCTTCTCGCACCCCCGAAGCAGGCAGACACTATAATAATCCGTATACCACAGGGCAAGAAAGGTACCATTTCTTTTAAATCCAGGGAAGGGGAAATCACCCTCATTGAGGTCACAGAGACATGGACAACAAATCGAGAGCAGATGCAGGCAGTTGAGCAGGCCAGAGAGCAGAGCGGCTGCCACCAGGCGCCCAGCCTGAGTCACCCGGGTGGGGAGGGCAGGCGGTGGTGGGCAGGGCTGGCTATCTTTATTCTCCTGCTTGGGTGTGGGTTACATGAAACAATGCAAACAGAAGAGTCCTCGGGGCTGGGACAGGCACAGGGTTGGGACTGGCACGGGGCTGGGCAGGTACTGACAGGATCTTGGCAGTCTGTTCTTAAGACCGAAGAATTAGAACAGGCCCCGAATCCAAACGGGAGAAGGTCTTTTCCTCCCCTGCCCTGCTTTCCCGCACCCACCCTGGTTAGATTGTCCAGTGCTAAGCCTGGCTGCAGCCGGCTGTCCTGGGTTCCAGGCCTGTTCTCCACCACCTTTCTCTAAAAGCCAGGCTGGCCAGTGGTTGGCAGAGAAGGTCTGTTGTGGGCCGTCCAGTCCCTGCTCAGCTCCACCGGGCTTCCAGGCCACATTGTGGTAATGCCTCATCCTTTCTCCTCAGTTCTCCATGCCTCTCTGCTTGTCTCCTGCAGTCTCCAACAGAAACACTGGCTCCCTAGGGCCTAGACTCCGTGCGGTCCTGCCAGGCTGCAGTACATTCTCAAGCTTTATTCAGCTCAGCCTTTTCCAAAGTCCTCCTCCACCTGTAATCTCCCAAGAGCCACTTCTTCATCTGTGTGACACTGTCCCTTGGAACATGAGCTTTCAGGAGCAAGAGTCCCCTCTGTGTCAGTGGCCCTCCTGTCCTTCAGCGGAGAACTGTTGGGCATAGCAGATGCTTATCACGTAACAGAGGGGGACCAATGGGCACTGGGGTGGCCCATGATTTACAGTACTCTGAAACCACCCGCCCAACGAATCCGGGCTGCCTCAGGAACATCCCTGTGTCGGGAGGAGGGCTGACAGGATGGTTTGTGATGAGTGATCTTATTTTTTTAGCACCGGGACCCTCCAGAGGTGGAGGGGAGAGGTGAGTGATGGTGTTCCCTCAAGGCCTTCCCCAC
The DNA here is from genome assembly GCF_011762505.2 of Arvicanthis niloticus. Classification (NCBI taxonomy): domain Eukaryota; kingdom Metazoa; phylum Chordata; class Mammalia; order Rodentia; family Muridae; genus Arvicanthis; species Arvicanthis niloticus. The sequence goes on from NC_047671.1 coordinate 13,460,159, forward strand.
AGCAAACAAGGAACTCTTTACCCTGAAGACAGACAGAGGCAGGAACAAGGACACTCGACCTCAGAGGACGCCAAGCCCAGGCCTCCTGCTGGTCCAGTGACACTTTTCTGATGGGTCACATAGTAACAGACACACCATTCTCTTTTCATTAGTCTCAAATTTCCCTTGACCCTTGGATTCCTCTTATTAATTAAACTCAGATCAAAATGGTTCTCCATTAAAGTGGTTAAAGGGGAGGAAGGCAGCACAGGTATGGGGAGAGGAAAGGAATCTGTGTCATCTCCGGCCTCAGTCATCTCTACCCTGGCCCCTACAACTCTGTAGTGTTGTGGGCGTGGTCAAGAAGAAGCACACATGTATAGTGCACACTTGTGCACGTGTGCTCCCACAGGCTTTGTCTTCCTCCCTCAACATCTCTCCCTTCCAAGTTCCATCTCCTTCCATGGGAGCCAAATCGGAAGCCCCAGAGGCCCCAGTGTCAGAGGCAGCCCTGTTGCCTTTCTGTCCATGGAGGCTGGCAGTGTGGCCAAAGGCTTCTAGTCCTACACCCAACATGAAGCAAATTGCAAGCGGCAGCAGCTAGTCTAAAGAGAAAGAACATTCTAGAACCTCCTCAAGATCTCTGATGCTTGGACATCCAGAGAACCCCAAAGAGGCCCTTTTACCCCACTGTGGGCTTCCCTGAACCAAGGCTGAGAAGCTGCAGCTCTGGGTTGGTTTACCTGATGGCTCATGCAGGGGGACTGAGACCCTCAGGTTTGCCTCATGCAGGTGGCTGGCTCCCTTCTGCCTTTTCAAGCCTTAGTTTTGTCCTTTCTGCATGAGAGAATGGCAGAGTTAAACAGAGGGCCTTTAGGGGCCCACCTGCCCTGTGGCTAATCCCTCAGCACCTGCAGAAATCAGAAGCATGGCTGGCGACGCCCATCCTCCCCAATGCCTGCTCCCTGGAGCCCCAGCTCTCCTTCTAGAGTGAACACATAATCCATCTCCCAGTTCTAAGAGGGGCCCGGCATGCAGGCCTAGAAATACCCTCTCTCCCTTCCCCCTTCTTGCACCTGCTAGGCAAACTCAACAAACGCTTGTTGGATAGCTGGTGAAACCAGAAGCCAGCACCCAGAGGCTCACTGTGCTTCTACCTCAGGTAAATCACGACTCAGCATCCTTGTGATGGTTCTGTAATGGCCAGGACACAGTAAGCACCAAATGTTTGTAGAGTGAATGAAAGAAAGCAAACATTTACACCCTGCTTTGTTTTGTATTATCTATTCTGAAAAGGGAGTTGCCGGTTATTCCAGCTCAGAGCTTTAAGGCACCGGGCAGACCAAAGGGTGAGGGTGAGTGGGCTCTGGGGAAATGGGATGTAGGGCCTGGGTGCTTGCCACCCTACTCCCTACCTGTCCCTCCCTCATCTAAACAAAGGGTGAAATTTGTTAGCTCTGGGGAGTTCCGGTGACCCAGAAGAGGGCAGCCTGGCTCACCCTAGGCCCATACTATAGCAAATGTGGGAGGAAGTATGGACTTAAGACCCACTTGGTGGGACATCCAAATCTCTGGACTCCAGTCCAGGCTCTTCTACTTCATGGGACACTATGGGAGTCCCTGGACCTCATGCCTATAGCCTCTAGGGAATCGAGGAAAAGGCTATATTCCCTCTTCAAGAGAGTTAGGTACTGGTACCTCCTACACCTCTTTGCAATGTAACAGCAAGTCCAGCCAGGTGGTATGACTGTCACTCAGGCACAGAACAGAGCTGCCAAGCTTGTGTGTGTTTCAATGTCTTTACAGCAGCCCTAATGGGAGAACACAGACCCATTTGATAGATGAGTACACTGAGTCTTGGGGGTTGAGTGATTTATGCAGTGCCCAGAGCAGATGATAGCTTTGGCTCTGGAGCCCCATATCTACCACACCTCTCTCCACCCCCACCCCGAAAGGCAAAGGCAGCTGAAGGAATCAGGTCTGGCCTAGAAAGCAGGCCCTGGTCCCAGACCTGAATTTCACAAGTCGGGTAACCGTGCCTCACTGAATCTCAGAGTTCCTAAAATCAAAACAGAGGTGATTGTGGCAAGAAATTCCCAGAGCTGGGCCAACCCAAACACAGTAGAACATTTTTCTTCATGACTGGTATAGGGACTTCCACATATGGAAAATTGAAAGGACCTTCCCCCTCTATTTACATGTATGTGTGTGTGATGCATGTTCATGTGATTATGTACATATATGCATTGGGTGTGCACTTGTGTGTGTGTATGCACGTGTTTATGTGTGTGTGATACATGTTCATGTGATTATGTACATATATGCATTGGGTGTGCACTTGTGTGTGTGTGTGTGCCAGAAGTCAATGGTTGAATGTGTTTTCCAAGCATCTCTTGCTTTTGAGCCTGGGTCTCTCACTAAACTTTGAGCTTGCTGATGGCTGGCCTGTCTGAGTTCACAGGCCTAACAAACTCTAGGGATCTGCTCTCTATGGCTCCAGCACTGGAGTTAGATGACTGTCACCATGCATGGCTTTTAGGTAGGCACTGGGGATTCGAACCCAGGTTCTTGTGCTTGTGCGGCAAGCACTTTACCACTGAGCCATTTCCCCGGCCAGTGAGCCAGGTTTCATTGATCATCTTTCACTTGGCGATAAGGCACGCTGATATTTTCTATCCTATTCTGAGTTTCTTTCTTTCCTTATCGAAGCTGGAGGCCGTTACCAGCTGGATCAATCAGACGGTCTGTAAGAGCATAACACGTGCAGCTGAAGAACACTATCTTACAGTACAGGCTTTGTGTGGCTCTCCAGTGCTAACCTGAGGGGCTGGTACTCTGAAGCACCAAGCCTCCACCCTATTTTCCTGCCTGCTCAGCATCCATTCATCCTCTCTTTAGCCCCTGTTCCTGAGCCTCCCTCACCACCTGCATCTATACACACACACACACACACACACACACACACACACACACACACACATCTCTCCATGGAAGGTCACTTTGGAGCTGGAGGGGAGGGGGCACGAGGAGAGAATGCAGGTCAGAGTTTGCCTCTGACACCCTTTAATAGAGCCTACTCCATAGGCTGGCTGCTGACATGGAAATCTCTCTATTAGAACTGAACACTTCTCGGTAATAGAATTTGTCCTAACAGGGCTTTACTACCCAATCTAGTAGTGAAAACATTTCAGAGCTCTGAAAAAATGAAATAAAGAAGTCCCTCTGGCTATGAATGCTCCGGCAGAAGGGCACTAACTCTATTGTCCTTTCTGATGAAATTAGAAAGAGCCTAATTCTACCTTATTTTCTCCTCATATACTGTCCTAAAGAAAGGAAGTGTTCTGAAGCTGATGGCAGGGAACCTGAATCTCACACAGCATGCTGAGGTGAGGTGGTCAAATTTCTTCAGGGTCACTTCAGGGACAGCCTCATATCTCTTTTCCCACTAAGTGTCTGCACAAGGGACTTTCTGGTGTCTTAGTTAGGGTTTTACTGCTGTGAACAGACACCATGACCAAGGCAACTCTTATAAGGACAACATTTAATTGGGGCTGGCTTACAGGTTCAGAGGTTCAGTCCATTATCATCAAGGCAGGAACATGGCAGCGTCCAGGCAGGCGTGGTGCAGAAGGAGCTGAGAGTTCTACATCTTCATCTGAAGGATGCTAGCAGAATACTGACTTCCAGGCAGCTAGGATGAGGGTCTTAAAGTCCACACCCACAGTGACCCACCTACTTCAACAAGGCCACACCTACTCCAACAAGGCCACACCTCCTAATAGTGCCACTCTCTGGGTCAAATAAATACAACCATCACAAGGAACTTTCTGGAATCTTCTATGGGATGGGGCCTCCTCTGTAACCAGCTTCTGTTGTCTACACCCCTGGGTTGCTGTACCAGTGGGCTGAAGTCTGGCAGTGCAGACATGTGCAGGAAGCATGCTCCCTCAGTTAGAGCAGACAGAAAAGAAAGTGAGCCATCTTGGGACCCTTGATCTTGGGCAGAAGAAAGAGAGGTCAGGACCGGCCATCGAGGAATGAGGTCATGTCAGCGATGGGTTGTCCTCTCCCAATGTATGAGTTTCAAGGTCTCTCTACCTGTTACCTGGGTGGACCCAACAGCTTCCTATACCATTTTATATCACTTGTCCTATTATGAATCATAATATAAATATCTGATATACAGATTGTTTGATATGTGACTCCTGTGAAAGGGTTGTTTGACCTCCCCCCCAAGGGTCTTGACCCACAGGTTAAGAACCACTGCTCTATTCTCTTCCTACTGATCCTCAAACCTTGCCAAGTGGTTGAGGCCCACAATTCCACAGCTCAGCCTTCTTCCCTCTGGGCTAAGGCAAACCTGTAGTCTAGCCTCCTTGAGAATGCCGGCCTCTGGGAGTGGTGTCATGAAGCCTTATCAGTCAAGAGCATCTGAGGACAGAGAGGTTCATTCTAATCAGCCCAGCTGAGCTCAAGGGCCTCCCTGCCAAGCCATCCTGTGCTGGGACTTTTGGGGCTGTTAGACAGTGTCCATCCCTGTTCCAAGGATGCTTTCTCACTAACCCTCACAATGACTTCACAGAGCAGCTATCATGAGACACAGCTTGATTAAGAAATAGACTAAGGGAGCTGGAGAGATGGCTCAGTGGTTAAGAGCACTGACTGCTCTTCCAGAGGACCTGAGTTCAATTCCCAGCAACCATATGGTAGCTCACAACTATCTGTAATGGGATATAATGCCCTATTCTGGTGTGTTTGAAGACAGCTGCAATGTACTCAATAAATGAAATAAATAAATAAATAAATCAAGAGAGAGAGAGAGACAGACAGACAGACAGATAGACTAAGGGTGGGCTGGAGAGATGGCTCAGCAATGAAGAGTATTTTCTGCTCTTGTTGATCACATGGGCTCCCAGCACACACACAATTGCTAACAACTGTTTGCAAGTCCAGTTCCAGAGGATCCAACATTGTCTTCTTGCCTCTGTAGGCAGTTCATGCACTTGGTGCATAGACATACATGCAGCCAAAACACTTGGACACATAAAATTAGTTTTAAAGTGTGTGTGTGTGTGTGTGTGTGTGTGTGTGTGTAAAGAACTCAAGATCATACAGTAAGATGGAGCTGGAACTGAACTCTAGAAGCTAGGTTCGATGACTTTTCCTCTACTATTCCAGAATCCCATGACACATGAGACCAATGTAACAGGTTTTAAACTTTGAAAACACATATTTCTCATCTTGTTTAACACTCACAACTGTGTTGGAGTGTGTGTTGTTATCCCCATTTTTTCAAATAATAATGTAACAATCATCTCCTCCATTTGTTAAGTGCCGACTCCATGGGAGGCATAGTACTAAAGTGTTAACATGTGTTTTCTCAAGAACTCTTCCTAACTATTCTGAAAAACAAAAACAAAAACAAAAACAAAAACAAAAACAAAAAACAACCTCAACTATCCCCCCTTTCCAGATAAGAATAAGGAGAGGGTTAGGAATATTAAGGAACCAAACCAAGACTATCAAATAACTTGTGGGAGAAGTTAGGGCCAACCTGAGGTCTTCTGGTGCTGCCCCCCTCAGCCTAGATTTAGTTATAAGGGGCCCACTATGCTCCCAGGTCTGGAACCCAAAGACAGTGAGCATACTTTAATTCTATAAATCAAAGCAAGAAGGTTGAGAATGTTCCTGTGTGTTCAAGCGACCAGGTAGACACTGGCTTCTCTATGTGATGGTCACTCCAAAGGAAAGAGTGGACCTTGTGCTTCCTTGCTGCCCCTGGACCAAGGCTGCAGATCGTTCACCCCCACAGTGGCCTGTGTTTTTAACCTACCACTCTGCCCTTTCTTGGATTTTACTCACAGTGGCTGGAGCTATGGAACTGCCTGGCGCTTGGTGACCTGGGACCCTGGTTCAGTGACTGATGAGTCCCCGTATGCTTTCCCGGGTTTTCCTTGATTCTTCCAAAACAGCTTTAAATCTCCCCATATTACTTTATTCTTTCCCTTCTGTGTTTTAAGCTGGTACTTTTTGAAGAGACCTAAACCATAGATTTACATGAATCAGAAAATATATCCATCTGTGTGACGGTTGCCATAGGCATCTCCATCAAGGCTTTCCTCTGAAATCCACCTTCAGTCAGGGACTGATGGAAATGAGCTGAGCAAAGGCTGCAGGGCTGAATCTTAGAAAGTGAGGTGGTTTGGATAAGAATGGCCTCCACAGGCTCCTATGTTTGAGTGTTCCGTCACCAGGGGTGAAGCTCTTTGAAAGGATTAGAAGGATTGTCTCTGTCTCTCTCTCTGTCTCTCTCTGTCTCTCTCTGTCTCTCTCTGTCTCTCTGTCTCTCTCTCTCTCTCTCTCTCTCTCTCTCTCTCTCTCTCTCTCTCTCTCTCTCTCTCTCCCTGTCTGCCTGCAGATCAGAATATAAAGCTCTTAGCTCCAGGACCACGCCTGTCTGCATGCTGCCATGCTCCCCACGATGATGATAATGGACTGACCTCTGAAACAGTAGGCATGTCCCCAATTAAATGTTTTTTCTTGTAAGAATTGCCTTGGTCATAGTGTCTCTTCACAGCGATAGAACAGGAACTAAGGCAGGAAGAGAGAAATGGTCACAGGAAAGACACAAAGTTGTGACCTGTGACTTCTTATGGCCTCGCTCCATGTCCAGGAAAAGACACCAGGCTCTGCACAGTGTATGCTCCCATATGCTGCCCCATAGGCCCACACCCTACCCTGTGATTTACAAGCCTCATCCTTTCCAGCTGCTTGATTCCTCCAAGTGAGTGATACAGTCCTAAACTGGTCCTTCATGAACTTGAAGTAGGCGCACATTGTTCTGACTTTGAGCTGCCAGGAAAAAAGTGGCCTTGAAAGATAAAACACTTAGGGACAGACAAACTTTCAGGCATCGAAGGGCCTGGCTAACTAGGTGTATTGATTTATGTCCTTAATCCTAGCATTTGAGCGGCTGAGGCAGGAGGACTACTGGAGTTTCCAGGGTTGCCTAGGCAACATAGTGAATTTCAGAGCTACAGAATGTGACCCTGTCTCTAAGAAGAAAAAGGAGGAGGAGGAAGAGGAGATGATGATGAAGAAGGAAGAGGAAGAAGAAGGAGCAGAAGGAGGTAGAGGAGGAGGAAGAGGAAGAGGAGGAAGAGGAGGAAGAGGAGGAGGAAGAGGAGGAAGAGAGGAAAAGGAAGAGGAAGCAGCAGCAGCAGCAGCATCAATGCCAGGCCAAGGGATATGACTTGACCTTGGCTGGCAGAGTGACCTCAGCAGGAAACATTTGGATGCAAGAGCAACAGACTGAAAACAGAGTTCACCTCATGGTGAACCCATCCTCCACTGAGCCCTATTTGCCAATCACAGAGTGAAAAAACAGGCTTAAAAACCATTATTCCAATTCCTTAGAATCATCTGGATGCATATTCAGCAAGGATCCCTTCCCCTACCCAGACTTAAGAGCCAAGCTCAGAGAGCTCTCAGATCTGAACACTCTGAGAGCTCTGAGATTTGAACACTCTGGCTCCCTGGTGACTCTGACTCATGCCGGGAAGACTGCACATCTGTCCCTGACAACCTCGCTGCTACTCGCACTTTGGGTAATGGAGTGGGGCTTCAGGTTTCTGTCAGCTCAGGTCAGGCAGATACTGTCCCTTTAAGGGTCACATTGGGGGTACGAAGGTGATAAGGTCTTGTCCTAACTGCTGCTTCTTCACGACAGAAAAATAAAAGCAATCAAACTGAAACCTGCCTAATGTGTTTAAAGAGACACATCAACCTGCCTGATGAATCAGACTCTTTTGAGATAAGGTCTAGAGGCTGAGGCATGGCTTTAAAAGGCTAGTCCTCTGATCCTCTAGGACTGGGAGTCACAATCCCAGAGCTCTGCAAGGTAAGTGGTCCCCTCTTCACAAGACACTCAAGAATGGTCCCATGATTCAGCACTGAGCCCAAGTGTGGGCAGGGACAGCATATTGAGTGGTTAGGTGAGCATCCACTAGCCTGGGGTAGTCTGCATAGGTCTAAAGAGATAACCAAATTAAACCATGTTTGAAGGCTGACAGTTACAGAGCTGTCTTACAGCATGAGACCATGTGATCATTCAAGCAAGCAGTAAAGAAACCAGATCCCCCTGGGACCAACAGGGCCATCTAGACAACTGTTAACTGTCCCTTGCTTCATTATAATGGCATCTCCATGTCATTTATAAGATTGCCTGCTGCCATCAGGAATCTGATGTCATGTCATACCCAAAAGCCCTATATAAGGGCAGAAAAGGGGATAAATGATTCTAGGGAAATCTTGATTCACTCTCGGAATTCCCCTCGTTTTCCCTGTCTCCATCCATGAGTAATCCCCTCCGCTCAGGTCACCCATAAAATGAGCTATCCAGATTCCCAGTGACACACTCATTCTAGAGACCCACACTCAAATCTTGAGTGCACAGTTGTGCTTTGAAATAAACCTCTAATTCTTTACTCATCTCATTCCGTGACAAAAACCTGGAACTGCTGCATAGAGTCCGGTTCCCACACTCCCGGTTCTACTTCAGAGATCTTCACAGGCTTTACTGCTGCCCCTTTGACCTTGACCAACAGCTGGTGCCCCAGAGGGTGCTGGGAACACCACCCTGCTCTGCATCCCCTCCTCCACCCCTCCCAGACAAAATGTAAGAGGAAGGGCATGTCTCTGAGTTTTCTCAGGTCCTAAAAGCTGAAGGCAAGATGGCGACAGCATGCTCGAAGCCAGTCCCATGGCTGGCTGGTGCTGCATACTGATGAAGTGTGAGGGCCAAGACAGAGGAAATGGCGTGTGTGCGCAACAGTAGCAATCCACACCCAGCTTTGGTTTTGATGACTCACCCTGAGGAGGCTCGACTGTATCGAAGACTGATCTTTTTAATGGCTCTACAAAGTCCCAAGCATCAGCCTGAACTTTCTTGAATGGTCACGGTCCCCACACATGTGAGTCATGTTGAACTGGCCTCATAGAAAAAGCCCTAGATGGGCAACCTTCTCTTTATAATCAACTAGAATGAGATCCACCCATCTGCCAGTGCTACCACCTCTCCACCCTGTGGGATGGAGCTATGACTTTGTTAGTCCTGGGTGCTTGGCTAGATTTACACTAGCAGACTGATTTTCCTCTTGCTAAGCATGTCTTATGTCCCACTGTAGAGCTGGTGGTTACTAGAAAGGTGTGTGTGCCATTACTACACATTAGCATTATTGTGCCGCGTGTGTCACTGTGGTAGTTCATAGATCCCAGCTGGAGCTTGCATGGTGCCTTCCTTAGGGAGGAGCCATTCAGGTCAGTTCCAGCACAGGATCTGGCTGGCGCAGGCCTAACCTTCCAAATAAGACTGCAGTGATGTTTCCTCTTAGTGTTCTGATTCGATCTGTACAGGTAGACTCAGCTAACACACCCACTGTGGAATTTCAGGAAACCCAAAGAGACCTTCAGAAGCAACTTGGTGACCTCCAGTTGTCCCTCTTTGTATACTCCAGGGATCAGATGTCCACACTAAGCCAGTGCCTGCCTTGGCCTCCACATCTTGCAGGCCTCCGGTCAGAAGGTGGTAAGGTAGCTACAGGAAGAAGGAGCCTTAGCAAAGAGGTAGGTGTGGCTGTCAATCATTTAAGGGTGGCAGGAGGAGTCACTGTGGAATCACTAACACACTGGTGCTACAGTATTGAGATAGCCATGCACCCAATCAGCTCCACACTCAGTTCTCTAAAGGGAGTTCAAGTCACCAGCCAGAGCCCCAGCTGAGTTACAGGAGTCCCACCTGTACAACTGGACTACTGGCACTGGCTAGTTCTGCCCTGTCTTGTGCAAACCCACTGAACACATTCTGGATGCTAGAAGCTCCTGAGTTTGCTTAGGCGCCTGCAGCCATCGGCTGAACTATGTGCCTAGGAAGGAGCGAAGCTGAACCAGACCTGTTCACGTCCACTGTCCCTGTTAGTGCCGATTTAGCATTGTTAAAGGATGAAGCGCTCAGAGGAGGGAAGTTGAAGTTTTCATGCAAACTAAGTAGCCACACTCAAACCTGAGCTACTAACAGACACTGTCGAGGTAATAAAATATTTGACTTATTTATTTATTATTATTTAAATGGATTTAATTTGTTTTAATTTAAATAATATTTAGAATCGTTTAAATATATGAGATAATATTATTTAAATATTTAAGATATATGAGATAATCAAGTGTGGAGACGCAAATCAGAAACCTGGGAGGATTTTTCACTTAAACATGCTTTGTATATACCTTTATGTTCATACATCAGAAACCACTGAAGATTCCTTAACGGAAGTTCATGCAAGAACAACAGTGAAATACCCCAACCCCTACATCTATATACACACGAGAGACCTTGAGTCACCCCAAAAGACCGATGGCAAGAGCTATGCTTACCAGCTCTATGCTAAATAAACTGTGTAAAGTGTTGAGGTAGCTTTGACTTCTGTTTTGTAGTTTTGGAATGGGGTCTCCTTGTGTAGCCCTGGCTGGTCTCAAACTCAATATTTTTCTACTTTTGCTTCATTATAGGCATGCATTTGTATTGTTTTGTTTTGCTTTGTTTTGTTTTGAGACAGCGTCTCACTATGTAACTCTGGCTGGCCTCGAACTCACAGAGATCTATCTGTTTCTGCTTTCCTAGTGCTGGGATTAAGGATGTACACCACTACCCCTGTTAGTTTTGACTTCCGATCCTTGCTTTAAGTGACACTTTGGGATGGGTCACTGTAGATTCTGATCAGGCAGGCAAAGGCTGACTTGGTCAGATCTTTGCAGGGTATTGACAGCTGAGGAAGAGCTTACAGAATACAGCCAGTCTCCACTGAACACTGAGATTGGATGTCTGATGGTGCCTCACTGCTGCTATCCAGTCTCCTCTTTCTCTTGTCCTCCTATTGGACAAACTGAGCTAGAAGCCCGCTGGCAAGGGCTGTACTGCTGGCGGGAAGTTTCCCCAGGCTACAGGGCAGGTAAAAATGTGAGGGTATCCGGGGGCAACCGGCACAGGCCTGTCCCAGATCTTCTGAGATCCAGAAACTCCAAAATGACTCAGAGTGGAATTTAAGACACGGCAGGGAAAGTGAATATTTGAGGCGGGAGCGGGGAGAGGTCTGTGTTCTTGGAGCTCCGTGGCTACAATGTGAATGGTTCTAGAGTTGAGCCTGGAGAATCGGGGAGGAGAAATCGGGCCAGAGACAGACTTGGAGGAGAGTACGGAGCTCAGGAAGGAGGAGGCAGCAAATTTCCCCCAGGAATGTTCCCACCAGGAGGTGATTCCAGATGGCTTCTCAAATTGTAAAAGAAAAACTTAAGGTCAATAGGCTGCTCATTTATGATAATCCATGTCCAAAGAGTCCTGGCTGGTCCACTTAGCCTGTTCCTGTTTCTGTTTTTTGAGACTCAGCCTTACAATGTAGATGAGACTGGCCTTGAACTCACAATAACTATATTGCCTTCAATGCTGGGGCTACCAGCATACACCACATAACTGGCAAATGTGGCTAATTAAGACTTATTTATTTTATGTGTGTAAGTGCTCTGCCTGTGTGCATGTCTGTACACAGGTGTGTGTCTGGTGCCTGTGGAGATCAAAAGAGGCTCGTGGATCCTCTGGAACTGGAGTCACAGACAATTGTGAGCTGCCATGTGGGTGTTGGGAATCAAACTTGGGTCTTCTGCAAGAGCAACAGGTTGTTTCTGCTAACCCATCTCTCCAGCTCTGAGTGTAGCTGATTTGAATGACATTGCACTCGGTTTGAGCTCCTGTCCAGGGTAGCAGTGTGTTCACATTTATGCGGGCAAAACACACTTACATATTAAATAAATAAATCTGACTAGCGCACTCACCAGGTCTGGTCATTTATGCCAGTACTGGCAGCACTCAAAGGCTGTACAAGCTCTCCCACACTGAGGCAGCCAAGTGTGGGGGTGGCTGCACGCAGCAGCTGTAGCATTCAGCTAGCCTGGCTTCCTACAGGCTTTGCAGCCTGCGGCCACAGCTGTGTCTTTGAGCAACTGTCTGCACCTCTTGGAGGCTCAGGGATCTCTTCTGTGACATGAGGGAACTGAACTGACACCATGTACCAGGCTGTCACTCTCCATCCGGCACCCTGTCCAGTGTCGAGGAAGAGAGAGAGAGGGACAGACGAGATGATGGGTTAGGGCCAGGCAGGCTTCAGAAATAGTTTTTAAAAACCTAAGATGAACTGGCCTTACTGCTGAGGGGCCTCTGATCAGAGCTAACTAGGAAGCTAAGGCAGGAGGATGGCAAGTTTAAAACCTGAGCTACAAAGTTCAAGGCCAGCCTGGACAACTTAGTGAGGCCCTGTTTTCAAATTTAAAGCTACATTTCGCACTGGCAACATCATGTGTGTTTTTTATTTTCTTTGTCCTTATATATATAACATTAAGCTTTCCTTGTTCTGTTGGAGCCTCCAAAGCAAGCCTTTTTTTTTTTTTTTTTTTTTTTTTTCAAGGGAACACACACAGTCAGTTCAGAGGAGTCAGCTGGGGTGGGGTCTAGTTGTAGCTGATGGCACCCACATGTCATATGCTCCAGTGCCCTCTGCATAGCCACAGTCACACAGCTGCCTAAGCTAAACACCATCTGGGTTCATTGTTCTCTTCTCTGCTCGTTCTGCCCAACTACAAACCGAAAGTTGTAGTGGGCAAGCTGGCCCTGGAGAGTCCCAAGTCAGCATCTGGGCTGCAGACCAGCCCTGCAGCCCATAGGCTCTGCCACACCTGCTTTATTCTTTCTGCTCTGTGCTCCAGGGATGTCCATGACCCGGAATGGGGAGGCCCGCAATTGGGAGTGCTGCTGGAGAGTAAATGCATATTTTAAAGGGGCTGGGTGGGGATCTAGCTTGGTCATAGAGCACTTACTTGTCTATGGTATAAGGTCCTGGGTTCGAGAGTTCTGTGTACTGGGGATTCTGGGGAAAAAAAACAAAAACAAAAACAAAAACAAAACAAAAACCCTGAGAGGGGTTACACCTTTCCTTATCATTCATATGCCCACTCCCCAAAAAGCAGAATTCTAAGAACTAAATCACAGGTCTGGTTACTTGGGGGGTACTTAATCAAGATTTTACTGCGTTTCCCGTTATAGAGGCTTATGCAGTGGTTTGCATATGCAGTTACTTTGTAAGTGGCTTCTGTTCCCTGACCTCATATGTGTTTCATTAAAATTGAACACCCTGAAATGAGGCAAGGAGCCTGGTGCGGAATGCCTCCACCTGGATACGGCTCTAGGGAACCGGCAGTCAAGGTGATTAAAGGCTAAGCCAGCAGCGTCAGCTGCCCTGCTCGGGAGGCAGTGAGTGTATTTTCCACCACACTTCATAGATTTCAGCCTGTGAGGCACTCCTGGATGAGCTTGCTTTCTCTGGGGCCGGTGAGTGTGGTGGAAAAATCTCTCTCTCTCTCTCCCTCACACACACACACACACACACACACACACACACACACACACACACACACACACACACACACAGAGTTCCCTCCTTGTAGTGACCAGATATTAACTTTGGTTGGCTATGCAATGTAAGAGATGTCCCAAGAAGCTGTGCCTCGAGCCTCAGGTACACACTGAAGTCTGGAAGAGAACAGCAGTCCTTGAATGATCATGGCTATTGGAGGTACTTCCCCGGCAAGCACAAGATGTGGCCATCTTACTGAGGCCTGTGGATGTAAAGCCATACATGTATAGACCTGCATCCTCATCCCGACAGAGGTCTAGTGGCAGAAGCTGATGGAGGCAGGATGCTCAGACTAGCCTGGCAGGGCAGCCCTGGAGCAGGGATCAAAACAACGATCATCTGGTGAAGGAATGGATGGACAGATGACTGCACTACATCAAGATGTCCTACAGTCCACAGCTGCAGGGCTGATGGCTGGCTCCCTCTCTTGCTTCCTAGTGAGGAGCAGATGGGGGAATCCCACGGCTTCCAGCATATAAGTGGCTATGGAAGCTCTTTCCCTGGACAGGCTCTGTGTCATTAAGATAGCTCCAGGAAGTACCCACCCTCACTTCGAGAATAGAAACATCCACCGAGGTCCTTCAGCACTGGGAGCTCTGCCTTGACCAGGGCTCATGCTCCTGGTCCCCTGAGTATCCTCCATCCTTTTTATAGATGTCTCCTTCAGTTCGGGAAGGTACAAATGGTCACCTTCTTTTATCAGGAAAATAAAAGAAGAAAGGGCCAGTTGCAAACCTCTGGGGGAAAAGCTGGAGAGCTAGAGAGTAGACAGTTTTTCATCCTATGAGCAAGTGTGAAAAAAAGAGAAGTAAAGGGAACTGATTTCCCCTGAATAGGGAGGGTCAATTGAGGTGAGTTTTGTTTTTCTGCTTCTGAGGCAGGGTCTCTCTGTGGAGCCAAGGCTGATTTCAGACACTAGATCCACGATCCCCTCACCTGAGGCTCCCAAATGTTGGCGTTACAGATGTGTGTGCCATTGCACCTGTCTTTGGAAGATGTGTGTGTGTGTGTGTGTGTGTGTGTGTGTGTGTGTGTGTGTGTGTGCAAGTCTGCATGCATGTGTGTGTAGGCCTGAAGTTGGTTTGCGTGTCTTCTTCTATGGCCCTCCACCGTTATTTACTGAGACACGGTCTGGTCTCTCTCTAAAGCTAGAGCTCTCCAGTTCCAGGTACCCAGTTTGCCCCTGGAATCTGCTGTCTCTTGAGTGCCGGATTGCAGGCCGCTCCTATGACTGCTCAACTTTAACCTGGGCTTTGAACTCTAATCCTCACACTTGCAATAGCAAGTGATTTATCCACAAAGCCATCTCCCTATTCCCCCCTGAGGTGACTCTGAATGAAAGAAAGCTTTCTGAATTGTTGCTCGGGGACCCAAGTCCCAGATGGCAAATATGCTGGTGGTGGTGGGGGGGACCCTTAGGAAATGAGGTGGGCACGCGGCCACTGGCGGCTTTCCACATCGAAGCACAGCCTCGCACTCACTTTCTCTTTCTTTCCATATAATGATCAGGATGGGATAGTGTTGGACGGTGGACCATGCCAGGAAACTTGGTCCCTGGAAACTCTGAGACCCTGGAAACTCGGATACACACCTGCCCTGCTCCCTGCCAGATTCCTGGCCTGGAACACACGCTGTACTCCCCATGTTGGTCTTGTAGCCTGGAACAGAGTTCTCCATGCTAATGAGGTACCTAGAGGTCCTGAGGGTTTAGCCAATAAGCTTCCTTTCCTGGGCATTCTTCCCTGCAAAAGGTATTTGATCTTTGGTCCACCCTGAGAAGTTTAGAACCAAGGACTTTCTCTTTCATGAAGAACCACCATGGGGAGCATGGAGAAGGCCTACAGAGCTGCAGCCTAAATCTCCCGTGGAAGGCCTCTTTGCACCTCCAGCCAACCACTGCCAAGTTAATGACAATCTCTGATGAGCTAAGCTAGAGCTCCCCGCCCCCCCACAGCCCCAGGCTAGACTCCATCTTCAGCCCACAGGCCCCAGACTCTGCTCCCAACCCTTCAAGACCCAGTGATGCGTGGATGTCCAGGAGTTCAAGAACCCCTAGTCCCAGCCTCCTTGCGTCCTGTGGATACTTGGCACGTCATTCCTGACTTCTCTGTATATTACTCCAGCGGTGACTGGCTGTCAGGGCGTCAGGGAACCCCAACTTTGATTTCCTACTCTTTCGACTGCATTCTGCCACCCCCTGAGTGGTGTCTCAGAGCTTTCCTAAAGCCCAGCACCTAACAATACAGGGAGACAAAGTCAAGGACACCCCACATTTTGCGTCCCCAATGGTCATTTCTGGCATCCCAGTGGCAGGGTGAAACACAGACCCACAGGATAGTGTTTGACAGGAGATGGCAGAGTGGACTGGGGCCAGCTGATGCCACTTAGGTGCTATACTCCAAGCTGCTGCTTATGGGACACACTATACTGCTGCACTGGCTGTTGAAGGGCGGGGAAGTGACTAATGACGTTACATGTCCACTGTGGTCAAAGGTCATGCCTGTGAAGTTTGTGAGTGAATATTGCCGGAGAGGAATGGGGGGAAGGGGGGTGGAGAACAGGAAAGATGATTAGGTCAACTTGGTGAGCCCCCATGCCCGCTCTAGCAATTTCTTAGCAGTTATCAAGCTGCATGTTGGGTTTGAGCCACTTTCCTCTACTAGACTCTAAGTCCTTCTTAGGACCTGAGTTGTTTTTATTTTGGTGTGTGCCCTGATACCATCATCACCATCATCACAACAACCCTTTCCACCATGCTACTACCAAGGAACAGTCAGCAAATACACAGACTCTGCACAAAGGAGTCTCCTGTCGGAACATTCACTCCCTGCTGGCTCTTGTGGTTTGTATGAGAAATGTCCCACCTAGGCTCACGTATTTGAACACCTGGTCCCTAAGTGAGTGATGATATTTGGAGAAGTTATGGGATCTCTGGGAGGTACAGCCTTGCTGGAGGAAGTACATCACTGGGGGCAGGATTTGAGAATCTATAGCCACCTCCTGTTCTCACAGTCTGCCTCCTGTGCCTAACTGAGATGTGATCTTTCTGCTTCCCGGCCCTGCCACCTACATCTATACCTCACAGGCCGCTACGGACTCTCCCCCTGAAACCACAGGCCAAAATAAACTTGCTCTTCTGTATGTTGTCCTTAGTGGTGTGTTTTACCACAGCAATAGGAGAATACAGCTCTCTTTTACAGTTCCCTCTCTCCTGGTAGTGTTCACTCCTTATCAATCAGCCCTATTTGATACCCGGGTTAATTGCTCAGAGGTGGATAAGGTCAGTTAAGACTTCTACACATGCTTTGCTCTGGTTGCCAATCCTGTACTTTCTCTCTGTGCAAGGAAAAACAAGAGAGCATCATCTATAGAGAGGAAAGGGTGAAGAAACCAGGAGCATAAGGCCCTGATCATGATGAGGAAATAATTGGTCACCAGGCTTTCCTGGTCTCTTGAGAGCCCCCCCCCCCACTTCGGTGAATTTCCTGCTTTTAAGACCCATAACAAACCTCTGTGTCCGAATAATAAATGGCATTTTCAGCTTAAGCTGGTTTGAGTCCGGTGCTCTATACTCACAGAGAAAAGCTTCTTAAAGAATACAATACATGTGTCATCACCCTGGCTCTCAGCAGGCATCACTAATCAATCACAGCAGTTGTCCTGCTAAGCCTCAGAATCCTTCATCTGGCAGTCACTACCAATTGAGTTAAGTTAGCAGGCAAGTTTTAAAAAATCTACTTGCAAAACCAAACAAAAACCTCCATAAAGTACTGAGTCTTCAGTGGCTGAGAGGACAGAAGAGGACACCAGAAGCACATGGGAGGGACAGATTCACTCTGATGGGTCCTACCATGTGTGGACTTCTGTGATGGACAGGGTGCAGTTCAGGGCAGAGGAAGATACCAGCAGCCAGTATGGGTCACTGCACTGTTTGGGAATAAGTCCAGTACTCATCTCAATGACTCTTAACCACATTTTAACAAGCCGACTCCAGATCTTGGAATATTTTCTTAGTATTGTTTGGGATCTAGATTCTAGAATGATCTGTTTAGAAAAGGGACTCTAAACAAATGCTGGGGTTGACTCGGCCAGGGATTCATTGCTGATTCTTTCTCTGCTTCCCAGTTTCTGTGGGGCTTGGGGAGGAGCCAAACCATTCCTACAGTCTCGGGTTTCCAGGCTTGGCTCTGGAAGGAGTGCTCCTTCTCTAGAGGGGGCTGCGTTTTGACTACCCAGAATCCATTGCGCTTCTTTATTCTTAGCTCCTGATTTTGTTTTGAGAAACTATAGGGCGAGAAGGATTCCTTACCTGGGTCTAGGCTGAGACGTGTGACTGGGTTTAGAGACAGACATGTGACCTACAATAGCCAATCAGGATCGACCACAGCTAACCCTATGGGTTGGCTTTAAACAACAAATGTTTTGTTTTGTTTTCCCCTGCTGGACTTGAATAGGGGAGGCTGGGAGGTTGACTCTGATGCTATCATTTATCTTCTTTGTAGAACACAATGTGAAACTGACCCATCCACGTGTAAAGCAGAGCTGGGAGGCAGACACATCAGAATCCTGAGCCTACTGTCCTAGCAGCTGAGTCTGGCCTTGATGGATTGATTGGATTGTTGCTTTCCATAGCCGTTAGCATTCTGTTTTGCCCAAGCCCCTTCGATGAGGTGTTATTTTCCCTTGCCACCAACCCCCAAACACCCAGTTACACTCTGCCTCAGCTGCCTGGTCAGTAAAATGGCATTTGTAACAATTTCCTTTGCATAAGACTGTTGCCAAGAGTAACTGGGTACCTACGATTGCACTCCAGTAGACGTTTTTTTAGGACGAGGTATCCGTGTTCTCCAAAGAACAGTAAATCTGAGATTTGTTGTCTCACGTTTCACATAATTTCTCCTAGTGCCTGCCACTTAGGAGGTGCTTATTAAGTAAATACTATGGGTGCAATGAGAGGTGTTAAAGTAACACCTCTCCAGTGGTCTACCTTCTCTGTAGGCTCTCCCTAGCAATTCATACCTAGAGCTAGCCCAAAGGAGCCTATCTCGTATACAGCATTTAAGTGAGCCTCCAACTTGGCCTCATATGTGGCCAACTCTCAGTATCACTTCCCCTCAACACCTTTGAGACACCCCACGCCTGCCTGCCCAACTGCCCCAGCTCAGAAGAGGTTTCAAGCGACAAATTCAGTGAGAGACGAGTCATGGTTGATAACTTTACTGTGCTTCCTAACATTAAACCCATAGGGCATTATTCCCACCTGCGTGCTTCTGCAGGCTAGGGTAGGGAGAGAGGTCAGGTGTTACTGGCCGGTTCCTCTGAACTGGCTGCGGTGAGAAGCAAGCTGTCTGCCACCCTGTTCATCCACGTGCATCCAGTAGTGTTCCCCCACCAACCAGGACAGGTACCAGGGTTCCGTTCTCCCAGTCATACAAATATCATTCATTCATCACCCAAGGGTAACATAATAAAAGGCCATTAGTGTCCCTCAACAGCTACTTCTGAACACATTTCACCTAAAGTTATCCAGTCTCCTTTAACATGCTAGCTGTAGATTTGACAAACGTCTTTCAAAAGGTTGATCCTAGTATCATCCTAGGAAAAGGACCCCGCATACACGCATGCATGTGTACATACATACATGCTATCACAGTCACACACACACAACACAGACATGCGCGCATGCACACACACACACACACACACACACACACACACACACACACACATTTGGCAGGACAATTCCCTTGCGCCTTCCCACACTCTTTCCATCAGCACACTCCCCCAGGAATACCGGTTTGGGGGAGTCGGATGCTATCTCCCAGGTTTTTCTCATCAAGTTCTCCCTTTCCCACTGTTCCGCCAGCGTCAGCAGATTAGTGTTGGAAATCATTTATGTGGAAGAAGGTGCTTCTATAGTTCAGCCCGCGTGCTTGACAATTAGCTAAATAAACTGCTCAGGGTCACTTGGAGTAACAATTCACAGACTTTCCTGTGACAGGCAAAAGTTAAACCCCCTCAGTGAGAGGGACCTCCCCGTGGGTTGAGGAGGAGGCTGCTTTTGCTGGAAGAGAATTCTAGGCATCTTATTATTCACTCGCTCCCTTCCAGTTCTGACCTTAAGAGTACTCTTAACCTTCCTCCTCCAGCTTGCTAATGGGGAAATAAATCTTGGGAGAGTATCTTAAATTCTTCTTTATCACAGACTGTATCACCGAGATAATAAGACCAGCCTTCAGAGTAACCATTAAGCCACAAAAGGTGTGGTCATCATTTATGATTTTTTAGCCTTAATTGCTAGACAGACACTTTAAGTGGGAAGTCTGTCTAATGAGCCCAGTCATTAAAACATCAAAAACTGTTATCTGGGGTTTCTATTTTAGTTAGACATTACATTATTTTAATAAGGGGGCTGCATTTCTTGTCACAAGCTTTGGTAATGGAGGCAGAAGCAACCCTGTGGGGAGGGAGGGGGAGGGGAACCGGCTTGCCTTTGGAAAACAAGGTCGCAAATCAAGCTGGAGCCTTGGGCGAGGAGGCTGAGGGAGAAGGAGGCTGAGGGAGAAGGGCCTGCTGAGAGGGGTGGAGGACTGGAAGCCCCACCCAAGTTCCTGCTGGGGACTAGGGAAGGCCAGTGGTCCTGGGCGTCCCAGCTTTCTCGTCCACCATGGCCGGGCATTATGATCTGTCCCCTAACCTTTGCGTACAGTGTCCTTGTCCCTACATGCTCGTTTTTTGCTGTCTTGGATGGATCCAGTCCAAGATGCCCTGTAAGTCCCAGCCTCTCTGAGCCCTCCCCTTAACATCTGAATGAACTCAACCTTCCGCCCCACCACCTTTCTCAGACCCTCATGGCCGCCATCTTCCAGCCCACCTGCTCGGCTCCGGATTCTGTTCTTAGCCTTATCTGGCGGAGCATCCAAGATTTTGGTGATCTTTGTTCACTCCTCTTAAACGACCTGGACCAGTGTTGTTCACGAGAAAGAATGAGAGCCCAGATATGCTAGTAGTCACATTAAAGAAGTAAGAATAATTTAATTAAATCTAACAGATAAATTTAATGTTGACTTCTTTTACTTAAACTGATATGACCAAAATAGTATTTCAATATATAATCGATAGTTTAAAATGGTTTATAAGGTAACTTATTTTCTTATTCCTTCACGATAAGTCTCATACTTACAACTTTCCTCACGTTGGAAAGGACACATCCTCCATCAAACCAGGGTAGCTGGTTCTCTCCCTCCATGTGACATCCTGGGTCACAAGGTCCTAAAAAGCCCACCTTCCTGTGTAGGTGAGCCCTGGCTTTCAGACAGGCATGGGCCTTCTAGCAGAGGATCTCCCACTCACCCACTGTTTCAGGCTGAGTCTGACCTGGGCTAAGCACACTCTCTTTTAGACTTCTCACACAGGACTGCACCTGCATATCAGCTGAGGCCGCGCCTGCACAGGTCCATCTGCACCAAGGCTGGGCTCTATTGGACTCTGCAGAGACAGTGTAGCCCACCCCTTTCTTTCTGTCCTTTCCTCAAAAGATGGCCCCTCCTCTTCGTCCCCAGACCTGCTGCTGAGGAATCTGTTACTTACTTCTCCCATTGCTGTGACTAAATGCCTGACAGAAACAACTTAAGGATTTCTTTCAGCTTGGAGTTTGAAGGGAGTGGGGGCAGCTACAGCTGTGGCAGGGGAGAGAGACAGGCAGGGCAGGCACAGCTAGGAAGCAGGGAGAGAGGAAGGCTGTGTTTACCTCACTCTGTTTTATTCAGTCTGGGAGTTCCACCACCACTACCACATACGTGCAGGGCACACATGCCAATACTCACTCATGATGCACACACATGCATGCACCAGACCATGGGATAACACTGCTCACATTCAGCATGGGTCTTCCTTCCTCAGCTAAACCTCTTAGAAACACCCTCACCAGCATGCCCCAAGTATGTCTCCTGCGTGATTCCAAACAAAGTCAGGATGAAGGTGACTAGTGCAAGAGTAGGGAATGGGATTCAGGCTAGGGGTGACCTTGGTTCATCAAAAAGCAAAGTGGTATCAGGTCCCTGGGAAGGCAGAGCCCTATGTCATTTATATTTGTCATCGCCATATAGTGTCTTATATATTCTGAATTGATTCAGATCTCTGACCTCGAAGCCTGGCTGAGACGCTCAATGCTACTCACACAGGTACAGTTACATCTAGGGCCTTATCATTGGGCCATGTGGGTCCTGGCCCACTTAATGTCAGCAGTGACCCTCAGTGGTGGGACACTGGAAAAACCCCACTTCCACTTTCCAGATGCTCTTGCTGTAGGGAGGGGAATTGCTCCAGAGAGGCCAGTGTGGCACCATACCCCTAAACACCTCAGAGTTTATCTAGCCCTGAACCTGGTGTGCTAGTGAAAGTTAAACCACTAAAATAAAAGGTCCAGGGCCTGGGCCTGGAAAACATGCTCCTGGCCCAGCTGTTTGTAAGCATGACTTTTTGCAACAGCTGGTTCATAGCATTGTAATAACTGGCTGAGCTGGCCAGCCAGTAGAGCCACTGCAGGCCCCACCACCTAGCATCTCCTCTTCATCAAACTATGCTAAGCACTAACGTAAAAGGTAGGCTGAATGAAGACGTCCTTAGAAACACTCTTTCCTGTGGCCTCATATTTTAGAACCAACCAGTACTATTGTGACTAAATATCCTGATAACACACCCTAGGACTGAGCCAGGCTCTGGTCACACAAGAAAGATTTTAGCAACTGGCAAGGCTGTTAATGCCAGTCAGGCAAAGAGCAGGGACCCAGGCCACGGGGAGCTTCCTGCTTCATCCAGTCCACCCTGGAGGTTGGCCTTGATGGCCAGCCTTTGTGACTGCTGTCGCTCTCTGGGAGGGGCTGAAGAAGCAGGCTCAGCACCCCCCATCCAGCGATTCATTACATTGGCTTAGAGCCAGTTATCTGAGCAGAAATCCTCAGCTCCTCTTGGCCTCTGTCTAGCCTGGCCCCTAAAAGTGCCTTATCCAGGGAGCAGGACAGGGGGAGGCACAGAAGGTTCACCTTCTCTAAGAGAGCTTGCATTTTCAAAATTGGCAAAGGAGATGAAGTAGGAGGGGTAGCCCAGGAGTCTCTGTAGATGCCAGGTTGGCAAGCAGCCATGAAAAGCTGGTCCCTCCAAGAGATGGCTGACTGTCATAGAAACAAGAGGCCTGAAGCCTGCTGTGTGGAGGGAGGATTAGAAGGGGTAGGTTGTATCAGCAAGAAAGAGAACTCCAGAGCGATGCCCAGGCAGGGGAGCGGGGTGGAGAGGGCAGGAGGAGGGATGGAAAGAGGCAAGGGAGAGCTTTGCTGGCTTTGCTCACCAGCTGATGGTGGCGATGGTTTCCAAGGAGTCTCCATGAACCAGAGCCTATTAAGCTACACTTTCTGCAGGTTTATTGTGCATCAATTATATCTATAAAGCTGCTAAAAACTGTAGAGATGAGCAGCCGCCAGCTTGGAACAAAGCTGGCCTAGGGGAGGGACAGGGAAGGGGTTTGGGAGCAGTGGGGGATGGGATCTCCTAGGAATGCCACCTCCATACCGCAGGGGCCAGGGGTTGGGAGGTAGGAGACCAGGAATCAGTTATATAGTGCAGCCCTGCGGGAACCAGCAAAAGCCAGCAAGTGTCAGGCTGCTGGAACTATATGGTAGATGAAGGTGATTTAATTGACATCAGAGCTTCGGCTGAACCAGGAAAGGAGTGGGATCTAAGTTTCAGGATGCACAGTTCACCCAAGGGGTAGAGCCAGGAACTGGATGGGGAGAATGTAGGGAGGAACCTTGCACAGAAGAAGGGTGGAGGCCAGGGCAGGAAAGGGAGAGGGAGGAGGTGATGAAGAGGGGTTGGGCAAGATGGAGGAGGGGCAGAAACAACTGGAAGGGATGGAGAAGGGCGGGCTGGAAGAAAGGAGGGGGGTGGAAAGACACTGAGGGGGAGAGGAGGGAGAACTTTGACCCTGCAGAGGCGCTGACACAGGAATCCAGAAGGTTGCCTCTGGACTCCTAGGAAGGATTCCTATAGGTGGCTGACACCTCCCATGTGGCAGAGAAAAGGAGGAGCTCTGAGGAGGTCTTTTCTGGAGATGAGGCTGGCAGGAGCCACTCAGGAGACCTGAGGTGGCACGTCTCGTCTATGTGGGACTCTTGACAGGTCCCTGCCTGACTGAGGGGGTTGTATGTTCATACAAGAACAGTTTGGGGCCATACGTTTGGCCCAGGTACCCAGACAGAGTCTAGCTGCCAGTGGCTAACCTGGATCCAGCAGCCAGTGTGAGAGAAATCTTAGTTTAGTCCCTATCTCCCTTGTTTTCAAAAGACTCCCAGGATTCTCTTCTATGCATAGCCTCACCCCTCAAGTATTTGACAGAGCCTGGGGAATTCCACCAGGATTATTCCTTTGAGTAGAAGCTGAATTTGGGGAGAGCAGTGACTCACTTATGGGCACAAGTGTCTGACTGCAGAACCCTGGTGCAGAGCCTTCTACCCTGTGGGGTATAACTGGGGGCCCTGGAGATGAAAGTTACGCTGTACAGCTGCAGAAAACGGAGAAAGGCCTGGCATTCTCTTCTGCAGGGAAGATGGCGGAGGGAAGGGTGCAGTCTGGAGTTTGCAGTTTGAGGGGTGAGTGGGGATGTCAGTCTCAGCACCCCCCCACCTGCCTCTGGGGTGACCTCACACTCAGCAGAATGAAGAGAAACAAAGAATGCCTCCCATAGCCCATCTGTGGCTGTCCACTATTCAGCCCCTCTAGATACGAGCATCAGATTGCCTCATGCTGTTGTTCACTGTGGCGTGCCAAGTGTTTAGAGGTGGAGAGAAACAAATCTAAGTCTTAAAGTTATCTACACTGACTCTTAAATTTTGGAATCAATTGTTCTTTTCACAAATACATCATGAGTTCATTCTACTCCTTAGGAAAAACTATGTATAATAAACTACTCTCTCTGCACTGTCTCCAGTCAAAACATTCTCTTCTGCATGCATGTGGTAGCATGGTCATTTTTTATGTATGTGGTAGCATGGCCATTTTCTATGTATGTGGTAGCATGGTCATTTTCTATGTATGTGTGACTGTGATTACTTGTTGAATTCAATGTTCCTTTATTCTGACCCAAGTTCGGAAATACTGAAGTGCATTCTGGGGCTGTGGGAGGTGCTGAGGTCACAGGCAGGAAGAATGGGGCACAACCTTGGCCTTGGTGGGAACAGGGTAGCAGGGGTTGGGGGAAGGAGACTATGCTGGATGTTCACAGCTGGAGGCCAGTTTGCCACCCAGACTGTTCAGATGGCCCTGGACATGTCTGTGACTGGTAGAAAGTCCAAA